>NC_053430.1:54288141-54565496 GCF_007990345.1 Gossypium hirsutum | reverse complement strand
TGTGATAAGAGCTGGAGATCAGAACTAGAGCGCCTGCCAGGACTTATGCTATACGCGCTCGAGAGGATGCCTCATCTCCGATGGATTACTGGTACATTTCTCTTCATGATATTGATGTTATTGCTTTGATTGATCCCGGCTCTACTCATTCATATATATGCATGAATTTGGTGTCTAGTAAGAAATTGCCTGTTGAAAACACTGAATTGTAGTTAAAGTATTAAATCCTTTAGGCAAATATGTCTTAGTCGATAAGGTTTGCAAGATTGTCCCCTGATGATTCAAGGTCACTGTTTCCCGGCTAATTTGATGTTGTTACCATTTGATGAGTTTGATGTTATTTTGGGGATGGATTGGTTGATATTGCATGATGCCAAGGTAAATTGTAGACAGAAATTCTTGAATTAAATTGTGAAAACGGTGAAATTCTCCGGGTTGAAACAAAGGAGCCGAATAAGTTGCCTATGGTGATTTCGCACATGTCTGCTCAGAAATACTTGAGAAAGGGATGTGAAGTTTATCTTGCTTATGTGCTGAACACGGATATACTGGGTCGAAGCTTGAATCAGTGCCGGTAGTTTGTGAATTTCCAGATGTATTTCCAGAGGAATTACCTGGGTTACCTCCGATTAGAGAAGTTGAGTTTCTATTGATCTGTTACCTGGTACTGCACCGATTTCTATTGCACCGTATCGAATGGCTCCGACTGAGTTGAAGGAATTAAAAGCTCAGTTACAAGAGTTGACAGATAAAGGATTTGTGAGACCGAGTTTTTCTCCTTGGGGTGCTCCTGTGTTATTTGTGAAAAAAAAAGACGGCTCTATGAGACTTTGTATTGACTATCGTCAGCTCAACAAGGTGACTATAAAGAACAAGTATCCTTTGCCGAGAATTGATGATTTATTTGATCAATTAAAAGGGGCAACAGTGTTTTCTAAGATTGATTTGAGGTCTGGTTACTATCAATTAAGAGTTAAAGAGTCTGATGTGCCGAAAACCGCCTTTAGAACAAGGTATGGACACTATGAATTTCTGGTAATGCCTTTGGGTTAACAAATGCTCCAGCTATTTTTATGGACTTGATGAACCGAATTTTCGGCCGTACTTGGATAAGTTCGTGGTGGTGTTCATAGATGATATTTTAATCTATTCTCGGGATGAATCTGAGCATGCAGAACATTTAAGAACTGTGTTGCAGATTCTGAGAGAAAGAAATTGTATGCTAAATTCAGCAAAAGTGAGTTTTGGCTTCGTGAGGTTGGATCTTGGGACATATAGTTTCAAGTGAAGGTATTCGGGTTGATCCAAGCAAATTTCAGCAATTGTTGATTGGAGCCACCAAAGAATGTGACAGAAGTTAGAAGCTTTCTGGGCTTAGCTGGGTATTACAGACGCTTTGTCAAGGGATTTTCGATGATTGCTTCTCCTATGACTAAGTTACTGCAGAAGAATGTCAAGTTTGAATAGACCAATAAATGTCACAAAGTTTGAAAAGTTGAAGGCATTATTGACTGAGGCGCCAGTGTTGGTGCAACCTGAGTCTGGGAAGGAGTTTGTAATTTACAGTGATGCATCGTTGAATGGTCTTGGGTGTGTGTTAATGCAAGAGGGCAAAGTAATAGCTTATGCTTCGAGACAATTGAAACCGCATGAGAAGAATTATCCAACGCATGATTTAGAATTGGCTGCCATTGTTTTGCTTTAAAAATTTGGCGTCATTATTTGTATGGTGAAAAGTGCCGAATCTTCACTGATCATAAGAGTTGAAGTATTTGATGAGCCAAAAAGATTTGAATTTGCGGCAACGAAGATGGCTCGAGCTAATCAAAGACTATGAGCTAGTGATTGATTATCACCCCGGGAAAGCTAATGTGGTTGCTGATGCCTTGAGCAGAAAATCTTTATTTGCTTTGAGAGCTATGGGTACGATGTTAACTTTATCTGATGATGGCTCAATGTTGGTTGAATTGAGAGCTAGACCATTATTTCTTCAGCAAATTCGGGAATCTCAAAAGAATGACAGTAAATTGCAAGCCAAGAGAGCTCAGTGTGAAGCAGGTGTTGACTCAGATTTTCAAATTGGTTTAGATGATTGCTTGATGTTCCGGGATAGAGTATGTGTACCAAGAAATGATGAGTTAATTCAGACCATTTTATGTGAGGCACATAGTGGTGACTTGTCAGTTCATCCGGGTAGTGTGAAAATGTATAATGATTTGAAGAAGTTGTATTGGTGGCCAGGCATGAAAAAGGATATCTCGGAATTTGTATCAAAGTGTTTAATCTGTCAACAAGTGAAGGCTAAGCATCAAGTACCATCGGGTTTACTTCAACCGATAACGATTCCAGAGTGGAAGTGGGATAGTATTACGATGGATTTTGTGACAGGATTGCCTTTAACTCCAAAGAAGAAAGATGCTATTTGGGTAATTGTTGATAGATGGACAAAGTCGGCTCATTTTATTCGGATACGCATTGATACTCACTTGACAGGTTGGCAGAATTATATGTTGCTGAAATAGTGAGATTACATGGGTGCCTAAATCTATTATATCGGATAGAGATCTGAGATTTACTTCGAGGTTTTGGATAAAGTTGCAGGAAGCCTTGGGTACAAAATTGAATTTCAGTACTGCGTTTCATCCGCAAACTGACGGGCAATCGGAAAGAGTGATTCAAATTCTTGAAGATATGCTCCGGTGTTGTATTTTAGAATTGAAAGGCAGTTGGGAGAAATATCTACCATTGGTTGAATTTGCTTATAACAATAGCTATCAGTCAAGTATACGAATGGCACCGTATGAAGCATTATATGGGCGTAAGTGTAGAACTCCTTTATATTGGACTGAGCTCGGTGAGAACCGGATTCATGGAGTCGACTTGGTGAAAGAAACTGAAGAAAAGGTGAAAATAATTCGTGACTGTTTAAAGGCTGCCTCAGATCGGCAAAAGTCGTATGCGGATTTAAAGAGAAAAGAAATTGAGTTCAAGTAGGTGATAAGGTGTTCTTGAAGGTGTCTCCATGGAAGAAGATTCTGAGATTTGGTCGTAAAGGCAAACTAAGTCCACGATTTATTGGACCATATGAAGTTACCGAGAGAGTTGGCCCTGTAGCATATCGGTTAGCTTTACCACCGGAGTTGGAAAAGATACATAATGTGTTTCATGTGTCGATGTTGCGACGTTACCGTTCGGATCCTTCACATATAGTTTCCCCTACAGAGATTGAGGTCAGACCAGATATGACTTATGAGGAAGAACCAATAAAGATTTTGGCTCGGGAAGTCAAGCAGTTAAGGAATAAAAGTGTATCCTTAGTAAAAGTACTGTGGCAAAAACATGGGATGGAGGAAGCTACGTGGGAACCGGAGGAAATTATGAGGAAACAGTACCCAAATCTCTTTTCCGGTAAGATTTTCGGGGACGAAAATCCTTATGGGGGGAGAGTTGTAACAGCCCGATTTTGGGCCTAGTCGGAATAGTGGTTTCGGGACCACAAATCCGACAAGGGAAAATATGGTTATTATTATATTTTTATGGTCTACAACTTCACGGAAAATTTCGTAAAAATTTCGTTCGAAAATTTCGACGTTTGGGCACTCAATTTAGTCAAAAGGACTAAATTGTAAATAGTGCAAAAGTTGAGTTCTATATGTAGAAGTATCTAATTGATATGAAATTTTAAATTGGAGGTCTTTATGTGGTAATTAGACCATTAGTTAGTTGATGGACAAAAATAGACATAAGAAATGAGAGAAATAGATTTTTTTAAGTAGGGGCATATTAGTCATTTGGTAATAAAAAAAAATAAAATGGGAAAAAGATGACAAAAATCATCATCTTCCTCATTAGTTGCTGCCGAAATTTGAAGGAAGCCATAGCTAAGGTTTCTTTGCTTTCTCAAGCTCATAGTAAGTGCATCCTAGCCCCGTTTTTAATGTTCTTCGCATTTTTGGAATCCTCGTAACTCGGTTTAGCTTATTCTAGCAATAATTCGTGTTAGGGCTCATATTTGGAAAAATACCCATAGGTGAAATGTGTTTATTTGCGGTTTTATGGTGGAATATGAAGCTATAAATTATGTTAAACAACTTTTGCTAAGCGATTTTAAGCGAAAACGGGTAAATAGGCATAATCGGTAAAAATAATTATTGTTCATAAGTGTATGTTAGAGTGAGAATTTGATGTTGCCATAGAAGGGAAAAATGTTCAGCATGTCATAAAACCTAAGAATAAGTGATTAAGTTTAATTTCCGAGCTTGGGGACAAAAGTGTAATTATGCAAAAGTTTGGGGGCAAAATTGTAATTTTTCAAAAAGTTGGGTGGTGGATTATTTTAATGAATGTGAACATTAAATGAGTTAAATTTGCTATTATAGATCAAGAAAGACGTGAAGATTATCTCAAACGAGGAAAAGAAAAGATAGTGGAGTGAAGTGCAAAATTACGATATTTTGCACCGAGGTAAGTAAACACGTGACTTGATGTATTATTTTGACATTAATTGATATATGTTGAGATTTATTTGGAATTAAAATAAATGTTTGGCCATATCCTAAAAATGTTGTTAAATCGGGAAAGGTGGTAAAGAGTTGCAATATATGATTTATGGGTTGAACACTCGGAATAAGCCGAAGTATGTTGTACATAAAGGGGTTGCTGTGTGCTGATTCCCCGATTCATTGGTGGTGCTATGTGCGATATCCACCGTATCTTTGAAATGTGAAAGGGGGTTGCTATGTGCTGATTCCCCCGAGGGGTTGCTAAGTGCTGATTCCCCGGTTCATTGGTGGTGCTAAGTGCGATATCCACCGTATCTCTGAAATAAAAGGGGGTTGCTATGTGCTGATTCCCCCAAGGGGTTGCTAAGTGCTGATTCCCCGATTAAGTGGTGGTGCTAAGTGCGAGATCCACCAATAACGGTTAACATTCCGAGTGCTCAACGAAAAAGTGTGGAAGGTGAATATTGCTATATGGTGGAAATTTTTATGGGGCAAATATTGAGTTGGATACTAAATCGATCCATGTATGAGATGGGAGAAAATATCAAAAACGAAAAAAAAGAACGATTTAGTTATAAACTGTGTTGAACAACAGCAGATGGGTAACTTTGAAAAATCACCATAAATGGTGGAAAATGAATGGGAAGCTGAATAATATATGAAATTGAAGCTGAATGTGTCTATTTTCATATGAAATAAATAGAATAAGCAAAAGAGTTGTACTTTTGGAGATATCTGAATTTTTACTGAAACAGGGCTGGATTGATTTCGGGATCCCCTGTTCTAACTTTGGAAAATCACCAAAAATTGTAAAAAATAATTATGGTGTGAAATTTATATTCCTGGATTCCTTATTGACTCTATTTTTAATAGAAACAAGCAAAACCATTTTTAAAATTTTGTACAGAGAGTTAAGTGAATTTTTTTGAGGAAGGGTCAGAACCGTTGGGCAGTGAAACAGGGGAAGTTTTAATGAATAAACTGTACTAATTGGCTGGGTAAAAAATTCTGAAATTTTTATGGTGAAATGGTATATGAGTCTAGTTTCAGGGAAAATTTACGAAACTCAATTTGGAGCCCTGTAGCTCCGG
Organism: Gossypium hirsutum; assembly: GCF_007990345.1. Lineage (NCBI taxonomy): Eukaryota > Viridiplantae > Streptophyta > Magnoliopsida > Malvales > Malvaceae > Gossypium > Gossypium hirsutum. Next base: position 54,559,903 of record NC_053430.1, on the reverse strand, counting down.
ATAAAAATAAATTAGCGACTATGACGCAGAAAAACAGTTTGCTGGAAATTGCCTAAACAATGAAGTTATTCATGAATAAGTTTATATTTTGGTGTAGTTATGTGAGTAATTACTTATTTATCATGTGTTTACTTACTAAGCTATATGCTTACTCGATTTTATTTTTCCCTTGATTATAGTGACTTCCGACAACTCGGAAATTTGGAACGAAGTCAGACAATCATCCACACTATCCTTCACACTTGGGGTATTTTGCTACTATCGTTCCGGAAAATTATGGCATGTATAGACGACCTATGAAATATGGAATCATCATGTAAATATATGTTATGGTTTGATTTAAAATGTGGTGTTCATTAATAGTTAAATTGTGAGTATTATTATAAATGAGTTTGGTTGATATATATATATTGGATTGTGATTTAAATTTGCAGGAGGTTTAAGCAAAATTAAGCAGAAATGCTGTCGAAATTTTTTTTTAAAAAACTTAGTAATACCTCATACTCTGTTCCGAGCCGGAATACGAGTAAGGGGTGTTACAATATTCGCATGGCTAGAAGTATACATATCAAAGTTCAAACAAATACATATTAGCCTATACATGCCAAAATATTCACTTAGACCAACTAAGAAGAGGGTACCAAAATGTTGCAAGCTGGTGTGATGACTTCGACGATGGTCCCGAGCACACAAAATGGATCGAAGGAATCTAAATAAGAGACAAGTAAACACACCAAATGAGTATTCAACTCAGTAAGTCATAAGCAATATAATACATTCCATTGATAAAAGATCATAAGAAAAATAATGTAAGATCTATTACTCCATCCATACCGACCTATGCCATAATTACTTAGATTATTGGTTCAATCTTAAGCCAAGCCCTTCTACCCAATCAAATCTCAAAATAACCCAATTGATCTAGATCCATTTCCTCAAAGCATGAAACAATGATGCACTAGATAAATTCATACATATACATTTCATGTCTCAAATTCGATATTTTAGTTAATAGTTCTATCACTTTATTCTTTTCCTGCACATATTATATTATCAACCAAATTCGCGCACATAGTGCTAATTAAGCTCGCACACATAGTGCCATACTAAACCGCACACATAGTGCCTGAAATTTTCACTCATGCATCGACATTCAAATCAGCACACATAGTGCCATTTAATTCCGCACACATAGTGCCAATGTTAACTCATTATAATAAGGCAATTTACTTAATTCAAATAGCATATAAAATCTGCATACAAAGTGACATTTAATTCCGCCCACATAGTGCCAATGTTAACTCATTATAATATGGCAACTTACTTAATTCAAATAGCATATACGGTCACATTAATAATATATATATATCGCTTCAAAGGAACACCTAACAAAAGGTATTCTTTCATGATTCACTAGTATTATTTATGCACAAACTAATCAACCTTACAAAATGCTTAAGGACTTACCTTGTGCTGGGTAAAACGGTTCCAACTCGGCTACTCGATGTTCTTTGCTTTGCCCTTGCTTGATTCCCCTCCTTTAAGTTCTTGAGCTTAATCAACACCTTAGGATGGTCGAATGTCTTACAAAATTTCCTCCTTCTTTCCCTAGCTTACGGCATTTGCAAGAGGAAGAAGATGAATACTTTCTCTCCCTTTCTTATTTTATTCATCTTTTTCCTATTAATTCCTTTCTTTAATTTATTTTAACCATTAACTAATATAATATAAAAAAATTACAATAAAATTCAGCTTAGTGGAAGAAGCATCATTGCTTGGCCGGCCACTACTTGAATTTTGGGCAATTTGACATGCAAACCAAGCTTTCTCACCTTGTTGTTATTTGATCCTTACAATTTACCTATCATCTTTTCTAAGTTTCTCAACTAAGTCCTTTCAAGAAAGTTCACATTCCTAAGACTAAATTAAAACATTAAATTTTCATACACACACTATCACACATTAAATATATGCAATAAAAATTAAAGTAAATTTTTATGACTCGATTTTGTGGTCCCGAAACCACATTCCGACTAGGGTCAAATTAGGACTGTCACATCTAGCTTCATTTTTTACCCAAAATTTTACCAATGTCCTGCACCAAAACTTACATCCAAATACCAACCAATCCAAGCATTATATTCAATATCAATTCAAGCATTTGATTCAAGCAAATTTTAACATCTAAATATGCTATAACATAACATACACATATGTTTATAATCTTACCTTGGTTTAACCTAGGCATTAACATCAGTTGACCACATACACTTAACATAGCACATGTGTGTTTATCATAATAACTTACTTTATAATATCAAAATAAATCATTACTAGTCATTCCAATGGCTAGGTTACAAACATCATTTTCAAGCCACTAATGACCAAGTATCCTATACATGTCATTATATCAAAATGATTTTTACTATATATACCCAAAATAAGCTAGTGAATAGTGTGATTATGCTCCAACTGATCCCCAACCTTCGCGAGCTTCCAAAAACTATAAAACAGGGAAAATAAAACTAAATAATCATTACATGCTTAGTAAGTCCGTATAACATGAATTAAAACTTACCAATTTACATTTATTAACATTAAGCATTCAATAACGTGCTTTTTCATCAATTTGGAACTATACACATACACTTAATCAAACAAGTTAGTTACACAAATATTCACATAAACATTAAGCACAGATGAGCTCATCATACTATATTCTTTCAAGAAATCATTCATTTCGTCTCATAATTCTCATATCATGTCAATTATTTTATCCATTGAATTATTGAAATTTTGATGGATATTTAAATAGTACACTCAAGGTGTACAATTTAACAACCTACCCATTCATATTCAGGAATATTGATTAGGGCACTAAATTAGAAATCACACTCTCGAGCCTCATAACATATAACAAAATTACCAGTCCAGGCTAAATCCTTTTTGAAATATATGCTCAGAAGAGCTCAATTAGGATTATCAGTCCAGACTAAATCCTAATTGTAACATATGCTCGAGAAGGATTATACCAAGATTACCAATCCAAGCTAAATCTCGTCAGCAACAATGCAGGACCTCATTTAGTAAGGAAATTTAGTTTATCCATCAAAATCCAATATTCAAACGAAATTCAACCCTTTTCAAAAAATCTCAAGCATGCAATCATTACTTATGTTATAACATTCAAATTAGCTCACATAAATATAAAACAAATTCCATACAATACAACAGTCAATTATCATATTTTCAAGATCAATTAAGTTACACGAACTTACCTCGACACTTGTTTGTGTATATAAATCTACTAATCTGAAACTTTCTCTTTTCTTCGATCTAACTTTGAATTTGTGTTATCCGGATCTATATAAATGAATTTATTCATCAATTTATCACATTTCACATTCAAGTGGACTCAATTTGCATCCTAAGAAAAATTACCATTTTGCCCCCAACTTTTCCATAAATTCCAATTTCATCCCTAGGCTCGGAAAAATGAAATTTATGCAATTTACTCATTATTCCAAGCCTAACCAAAATTTCACTATAAAATTTACAGCACATACACTCTATAAAATTTAAAATTTTTCTTCAACTTTCACAACTTTACATTTTAGTCCCTAAATCATGTTTTCATCAAAAATCACTTTGTAAAAAGTTGTTTATCTATCAACAACCTTTCATTTCCTGCTATAAATTTCAAATTTTCAGCATATTCATCCATAACCTAATTTTCATACTTTGATAACTTTTCAAATCAATCCCCCAAATAGATAGATTAAGCTATCTCAGTTTTAAAAAATTAAAATTACTAAAAACGAGACAATAAAACTTACCCAATTAAGCCAAGAAAGCTTCTTCTCTCTCTTATAGGGTTTTCATGTATTTTGGGGATGAAGATGACATAAAATAAAATGATATTTCTTTTATCATCTTTTAATTAATTAAATTAATTCAATTTTCAATTTAGTCTTTGCCCTTTTTCTAAATTTTCATGGACGCATCAACAAAAATATCTACATACTTTTCTTTAATGGTCTAACTACCATATAAGGACCTCAAGTTTTGATTCCATAGTTATTTAATCCTTCTAGCTACTAGAATTTAACTTTTACATTTTATGCAATTTGGTCCTTCGTATAATTAAACACATAATCGATAAAATTTTCTTATCAGAATTTTCACATTACATTTCTAACATAATACAGACCATGTAATAAAATTAAAATAAATTTTATTTTCAGCTCGGATTTGTGGTCACGAAACCACTATTCCGATTTCTTTGAAAGTTGGGCTGTTACATATTACATCTGGAGCAGAAGCTTCCTCTCTTGCTCGGTTGGCATATGTACGTGTAAGTGCCCTAACTTCTGACTGAGCAGCTGATCTCTCATACCCTAACGAGTAGTCCCTGTAGCACTACTTTGACCCGAACGTCTGCCTTTCTTGGAAGTAATTATTTGCTTTTCTTTTTGTTCACCTTCTTCTTTTAACAATTGAGGACAATCTCGAATGAAATGATCGGTAGCACCACATTTGTAACAAGCTCCTAACTTGCCTCTACATTCACCAGCATGTGATTTCCCACAATATTAACATCTAGGCCTGGGAGCATTCTACACACTACTAACACTAACTGCAGGTTTAGTAGTTTCCCTAAATTCTTGTGAAGTTACTCTGTTCTTGTTCGATCATTCCGGCATTGAGGTGGATCGACCTAAATCGTCTCTAAACTTTTTAGTCGGAAATGTTAAAAATGCTTTTGAAGAACTTCTCTTATAGATTCTTTACTTCTTCTTTCCCGTTGCATCTTTCTATTATACATGTAACACCCCTCACCGTATTCAACGTCGGAATAGGGTTACGGAGCATTACCGGACTTATAACACATTTAAAACATACTTTTCACATACATTTAATCAAACCATACAATTATTAATTAATCCAATATGAGCTTACGAGGCCCAAAACATATATTGGGAGTGGTTCGAGACTAAACTGATAGCTTAAGAAACTTTCATGAACTTTGAAAATTTTGAAAATTTTTCTCAAAACAGGGGACACACGCCCATGTGGCCAGGCCGTGTGTCTAACACGGCCACCAACACGCCCGTGTCACAGGCTGTGTGGACATTCGAAATGGGAGCACATGGTCATATCCCAACCCGTGTCTGACCCCGTGTAACTCTCTAACTTAGGTCACACGGCCAACACACACACTCGTGTGCCCTAAAAATGGCCACACACGTCCGTGTGCCAGGCCGTGTTTTAGGCTGTGCCAAACCTGTAGGGTATACTAACTTATGCCACATGACGAAGTCACACGCCCCTGTGTGAGGCTGTGTGAAGCATATTGACTTGATTTCAAATTCAAGACCAGGGGACACACGATCGTGTTCTTAACCGTGTGTCAAACATGGCTGAGACACACGCCCATGTCTCTGCCCGTGTGGACAAAAATAGGTTATTTACCAAGCCAATTTGCCACCCTAATATGCATGTACCTACATAACCCAAATGGCACCAAACAAAGTATTAATAGGCATATAATTCAACTCCCAACCAAGCATGATTTATACCATTTCCAGCAACAATCCATACAAAACATAAATACCATATATAGCCACCTAATTTCATACCAATCCTTGACTTCTCAAATCACTAAAATGACCATTAACAAATATGCATTATTTGGCCTAATTTCACAAGCATACCTATATTCACAAATCATCCATTTAACACTCATAATACCTATTACCATCAATCATCACAACTAACTCAATATACATAAGACATAAGTATATATATATGCACATGATTCAAACATACCAAATATACCAAAATTAAGCCATCAATCATGGCTATATATACAAACCAAAATATAAACAATGCTAATTCATTTGGCCAACATCATTATCAAAACATAATCAACATGACTCAAAGTCCTTATACATGCCATATACTCAAAATACCAAAGTTTACAAATACCAAGTGATAGATGGATAGTGTGAAGCGATCTCCTATGATCCCCGAATCTGAGCTAGCTTTGATAACACTATAAAACACAGGAAAAAATAAACAAAGTAAGCTATAAAGCTTAGTAAGCTCGTATGAAATAAACTAAATGCAATCTCACAAATATAATTCAATAATTTGAATACACCAAAATATAGCTTACATTAACTAACAAACCTTTCATATACTCAATTATGAGAGTATACACTTCCTTCACAAGTTTCCTCGATTTAAAACTTACACAAAATCACGTACGTACCTGTACCATCTCATTTCATTCTCATACTCAATCATCTCTTTCGTTTACCTATTGAACCATTTAGAATAGAAGTCAGATACTCAAGGGTCTCACACGATAAGCCCCTCTACCATTGGCAGAAGTACTGATATCATGGCCTGAAGCCAAATCAGCCGATATGCATGGCCTGAATCCAAATCAGTTTATCTCATACCCAAAGTGCTAAATCATGGCTAGAAGCCAACTTAAAGTATCATTAATGACATGTCACTAGTATCCTAAACTATTCCTAAGGTTCAACCGGGATTCCAACTGTCGACATATCATCGAATCATTTCCAAACTTGTCTGTAGTCATATAATTGCAATTTATGCTATATCAAAGCATATAAAATACATTGAAATAAAATTATAACATACAAACTTACCTCGGATGCTAAAACGGCGAATCGAGTCAACTATTCTGTAACTTTATTTTTTCCCCGATCTAAGTCCGTATTTCTCCTTTCTTGATCTAAATATACTCAAAATTAACTCATTTAATCATATATTCATTCAATTTAGTCCAAAACACACTTTAAAACATATTTACACTTTTACCGCTAATATTTCACATTTTTCACAATTTGGTCCTTATTTCATAAAATCACAAATTAATGAAATTCAATTAAACCCATGCTACCCGAATTACAATTATACCCCTAGCAGACCATATTTTTCATTTATTTCACATTTTAACCACTAACTTTACACATTTCACAATTTAATCCCTAATTTGTATTTTCACTAAAAATCGCTTTACAAAACTTGTTTAACTATCATCAAACATTCATAATCTATAATAAAATATCAAAATACTCACATATTCATCAATAGAAACATTCAAAATCTTTAACAGTTTTGCAAAATAGTCCCTGGGCTAGCTAGACTAAGCTACAACGATCTCAAAAACATAGAAATCATTAAAAACGGGTCAAATTTTACTCACCAATTGAGCTACCAAGCTTAGCCGAACCAACATGCATCCATGGATTTCTTTTCTTCTTATTTTCGGTTGAGAAAGTGAAGAAGAAAGATGATACTAATGTTTATTTTATTTAAATTAACTTTAATTTACCAATTACCTATTTAACCTTATTATACATTCATTAAAATTCATTATCATCTTTGTTCACTCACACTAATTTTGGTCTAATTACAACATAAGGACCTTAACTTTAAGGTTCTATAGCTATTAGATACTTTTAGCTAATAGAACTTCACTTTTACACTTAACGCTATTTAGTCCTTTTTACCGAATTAAGCATTCAAATGATAAAATTACTTCACGAAACTTTCACACATACATGTTATCATGCTGTAAACACTTAAAATGATATAAAATAAATATTTTGACATCATACTTGTGGTCTCAAAACCACTGTTCTGATTTGACTAAAAACGGGCTGTTACAATACATTTATTCCATTTTCTACGCTCTATCTGATAAAGCAACAAATTCTTGAATTTTTGTACCTCCAATTATCATTATGATCTCATCATTTAATCCATCCTTGAATCAAATATACATTTCTTCATTGGTCGGTACAATATCTCGGGCATATTTGCTGAGGTATACAAACTCCCTTTCGTGCTCAGCTACGGACCAGTCCCCTTGGTGTAAATCGAGGAATTCTCTTTTCTATCTAAATACCTTTTACCAACATATTTCTTTTTAAACTCACTTTTGAAACATTCCCAAAAAAGTTACTCTTCAAGCACTACCACTTCTATAGTCTCGCACTAGTTGTATGCTTCTTATTTTAGTAAAGAAACTGCACATCTTAAATAATCATCCACAGAACAAGCCATTTATTTAAAACTCTTACTAAATTTTGTAGCCAATATTCATCTTTAACAGGATCATCATCTGATCTTTCCCTAAATTCTTTGGCCCCAAATTTTGAGTTTTTGTATTGGAGTTCGCTTACTAGATTCAGTTTTCAGAGGGGGTAGAGGAGCAATCAGGGGTATTACTAATGGTGCATTAAAGGGAAGAGGTTGCTGAGCCTGATTCCTTTCTTGCATCATCTCATTATACCATTGATTCATAAATCCATAAATCATGATTTTGAGTTCTTGTTCTCGCAAAAGAGAAATTGGAACATTACTGCTTGTCCCTTGTTCAGAAGTCTGCACTCTACTGTTAACTTCTTCCTGTTCAGTACGTTCAGGTCTATCTAACATGTAACGCCCCAAAATCCCATATATTTATTTTTGTTTATCTGTGCCATAAATCTGTATCTGCTTCAATGGTTAAGGGTGTGTGTGAGAGGTTCCAAGTTCAAGCCTTGCATTTGGAAAATTCTAGTATTTTTATGGATAAGGCCTTTCTCTGGTTCAATAGACTTAAGTTTAAATGTAAGTGAGATTATATCAGAATGGGTCTGCTGGTCTGGTGGTTAAGTGGAGTGTTAATATGTTAGAGGTCTGGAGTTTGAGTCCCTGCGTGGGTAGGGGAGTTTATATTTTTGCTCGGTTCTGCAAAGGAATTTTAGTGATTTTCAAATACTTAAAAAGTTGAGTTTGAGTAGGTTGTGGGTAGTTAGGGGGAAATCTGATAGAATCCTATTCTTGTTTTTCTCCATTTTTCTGAAAGTTTTCTTTTTTTTCCTTTCTTTGTCATTTCCTTTTCCTCAACTTGCTGTCATATTTGTTCTTTTCTTGTTCGATCCTTCTTCAACTTTTTCCTGCGCATCGTGTTCGACGAGTTTTCGGTAAGTACATTGTGGCCACTTTAGTTATATTTTGATTAAGTGAATAATGAAATGTTTTATTTTTACTCTCAGTTAGGTACCCCTCGAAGGTTTTAATCGGGTTTCCTGTGTGTGACAGCTGGTTATCATTTCAGTCGTAGTTCTAGAGTGTTTGGGGATTGTTTAAGCATTGAATCGTAATAGGTGTGTACTTCGATTGCACAAAAAATGAGTTTTAGTGAAAGTCAAAAAGCATTCTCTCAACGCCATAAGGGCATGTGATCGCTCGTATGGTAGGCGATGTGTTAGTATACGAGCTTGTAGTCGACGAACCAGGCCGTGCACACGTGACATGAGTGTGATGGACATAGTGTGTGAAGGCTGGTAGGCCATATACGAGACATGGGCTCGATTAAATGGGTTGTATGGGCTATACAGGCATGTGGAAATTTAGTCCAGACCGTGTGATTCATACGACCAAGGCCAATTTGGGCCGTGTATGCCACAGGGGTGTATGGGGCCACACGGGCAGGCCACATAGGCGTGTGAGCCCATTTGTCTGAAATATACTGTAAGGTTGCACGGGTCACACAAGACGACTATTATCTGTCATAAGGTCGATAAGCATTACTTAGACCCCAATTCTGAGATATGACACTGTGATACATGTATATGTATATGTTCTAATCTAATTACGAGTATATGATTGTTAATCTGCACTATAGCATGCCATTCTTATATAATGCATTGTATTGGGGTGGGTTTGATGAAGTGAAGGAAGAACTGAAGGGCTTCATAAGCCCGTTATCTGGTAACTAAGCTGCATATTTATGTTATGTGTCGCATGACGGTACACTATGATGTGTAGGGTTGGATGGGTTGATTTTATCCCCATATTTGATTTGTAGATATGGGTGGGTTTTATCCCCACATGGTGTGCTGGGTTGAACGGAGTTGGTGTGCAGGGTTGGTAGGCATGTTTCTGATATTCTGATCTGTTATGCAGGTTATATCTGTGATGGGCTAAAGCCCTAAGTCTGGATCTGATTCTGTTTCTAGATGGGCCAAAGTCCCCACTGATTCTGTAAATGGCCCAGGCCCAGATTATGATTATATTCTGCTATTTGATTATGCATGCTGAACTGTGGGGATGTACACATTGAGTTTGCGAAAACTCACCATTTGTTTGTTTACCTGTTCAGGTAATCCCCAACAGTAGGCAGATTGGCGCAGTGGGGGACTCGACGGTGACCACGACCACACATGTTTTTGTTTATGAACTTTTGACTATAACTTATTCATTATTTCTGGGAATTTTGATGTAATTTTGGACTTGGACTTTTGGTTTTAATCTGGTTTTTGAACTGTGATTTTGGAATACTAATTGCAACGCCAAAGCATGTTTTTTTAAAACTTAACTATGGTTTTCGTAAGTAAAATGGTAACAAGAAGTATTTGGATATTAAAGCTTCCACGAGTTAAAAAATGCTTTCAAGCCAATTAATAAATTTATGGTTTCTTTCAAACTGAATAGCAGATAATATTTGGAATGATTTTTATGTGTCGAAAGGTTTGCCAAAACACTCTCATGTGACATTGTCGGATTCGGCCATAATGTCTAGGCCGAGTTGGGGGTGTTACATTTAGTGGTATCAGAGTCAGGTTGCAAAACTCAGCTGTAGATTGGGTTTTAAATTTGGTTTTTACAAAATGATTTGCAAAATGACCAGGAATATTTTTGATAAACCGTGGTGCACCGAGTCTCCGGCACCGATCCTGTAAGTTTTTGAAACTCTATTTAGAATTGTCTGAAAGCATGTCTAGAATATACTGTTTGGATTTGTTTGAAAATACTGATGTATGCTATGAAACTACGATAGGTAGTATACTTTATTGAAACACTCTAAGTAGTGTAAACCAAAAACCGTAGTAAACTGTGACTTACGATAACAGACTCTAAATACTCTGATAACTTTACAGCATAAAAAATCTATTAAGAAATATCGAAACTGTAAATTGATTTGCATAAAATTTTTATTACAAATTAATTCGATATTACGATGAGCACACATGGTACTCGTGGATGGGGTACTAGAGGCCGTGGTAGGGGCAGTAGAAGGGCTCGAGCTAAGTCTTTCGTATCTGACACGATTCTGAATCTGGACATTAGTGAGACGCTGGTGTCCTCTATTATTGAGACTGGATCTGGGTCTGGGTCTCATGATCGTGTGGATGGGGACAACACATTGTCCCAAGCCATGTTACGAATTTTGGAGAGGGTCGCTGGACCCAACACTAGTTTTGGAGGCCATGGGTTAGTTACGGAACGACTCAGGTCCAATGGGCCTGAGGTATTTAGGGGCATCGCTAGAGTTGCTCCTAATGTGGCTGAGTGATGGATGGACGCCACAGAACGCATTATGGACAATCTGGAATTTTCTGATGAGCAGAAGCTCAATGGGGCTGTTTCACTGCTTTGCGATGAAGCGTATCAGTGGTGGTTGATAGTTAAAGAGGGCACTCAGCCCGACCGGTTGACATAGGATCTGTTTAAGACGGCTTTCCAGAGCACGTATGTGGGAGCCAGCTATATCGATGCTAGGAGGCGTGAGTTCCTAAATCTTACTCAGGGAGATCGTTTAGTGGCTGAGTATGAGGCTAAGTTCCTAAGGCTGAGCCGTTATACACGAGGCATGGTGACGATCAAGTATGAGCACTGTTTCTGTTTTGAGGATGGCCTTAGGGATAACTTGAGGGTGCTAATAGCTTCACAGAGGGAGCGTGAGTTTGCTGTATTAGTCGAGAAGGCCAAGATTGCTGAGGAAGTAAAGTGCGTTGAGCGCCAAAATTGTGACAGAGGGAAGCCTAAAAGGGATGCAGAGCCTTCAAATTCTAGGATGACGCCTAGGAAAAAGGCCAGGTCTGATGGGCCCGTAAGAGTTCGGCCTACCGTTGCACCTGTTGGGGTGACAATTTGTCAGCTCTGTAACAGACGCCATCCGGGCGAGTGTTGGAGGTCTACAGGAGCCTGTCTTAGATATGGGTCTACTGAGCACCGTGTTAAGAATTGTCCATTGAGGACTAATTAGATGCAAGCTCTGACTACGGAGACTGCACAACCACCGAGGGTAGTTTAGCAGCCACCTAGGGGCTGAGGTCAAGCTAGGGGTGGTAACGGCATGGGCTGATGACAGAGAGCACCGAGCAAAGGTGCTGGATCGACTGAGGTGAGACAGCCTGCATTGGTTTATACTGTACATCGTCGTAAGGACCAAGATACTCCGAACGTCATCATGGGTACGTTCTTAAATTTTAATGTACCTTACTTTGCATTGATAGATATATACTCTACACATTCTTACATAGCTAGTGCAGTGTCTAAGACCTTGGGGTTACCGTTTGAGAGCAGTTCTAGTGAAATAATAGTGGTGAGTCCGTTGGGGTAGTCTGTTGGAGTTAATAAACTATTTAGAGACGTACTATTAGAGGTCTAAGGGATTGTATTTCTAGCTGATCGGATGGAGCTTCCATTTGGGGAGTTTGACCTAATTTTGGGTATGGACTGGTTAGTCAAACACCGAGTGAGTCTGGATTGTACTGTAAAAAGGATTGTTTTGAGAATTGAGAAGGATATTAAGGTAGTCGTGATTGGGGAACGACAAAATTATCTAACTAATGTGATATCCACATTAGTGGCAGAGAAGTTAGTAAGAAAGGGGTGTGAGGCATATTTGGCTTATATCAGTGTTGTTGATTCTGGAGACTCTTCGGTTAAAGACATTCGAACAGTGAGGGACTTTCCAGATGTTTTCCCAGAGGAACTACCGGGATTACCTTCGAATCGTAAGGTAGAATTTAGGATTGAGTTGTTTTTAGGTACAGCTTCGGTGTCTATCACCCCTTACCGAATGGCACCGAAGGAGCAGACTGAACTTAAGGCTCAGATTCAAGAGTTGTTGGATCGTGGGTTCATTCGACCTAGTGTGTCTCCATGGGGAGCACCTGTTCTGTTCATAAAGAAGAATGATGGTACAATGAGGATGTGTATCGATTGTCGTTAGTTGAACAAGTTGACGATTAAGAATAAGTACCCACTTTCGAGGATAGATGACTTGTTCGATCAGTTCAGAGGGGCTTTAGTGTTTTCTAAGATCGATCTACGATCAGGGTATCATCAGTTGAGAGTAAAGGAGGCTGATGTGCATAAGACGACATTTAGGACTCGTTATGGACATTACGAGTTCCTAGTTATGCCCTTTGGGTTGACTAATGCACCAGTGGCATTCATAGACTTGATGAATTGTGTGTTTCAGCCCTACTTGGATCAGTTCGTGGTGGTTTTCTTTGATGACATTCTAGTGTAATCTAAGACAGAGGATCAGCAAGATGAGCATTTAAAAGTGGTTCTACAAATTCTTCGTGAGAAACAGTTGTATGTGAAGTTCAGCCAGTGTGAGTTCTGGCTTCGAGAAGTGACATTTCTGGGTCATGTAGTTTCTTCTGAGGGGATTCGTGTGGATCATCGTAAGTGTTGAGTTGGAAACAGCCAAAGAATGTGTCAGAAATCCACAGTTTTCTAGGGCTGGAAGGATATTATCGTCGCTTCGTAGAGGGGTTCTCTTTGATTACTGCACCGATGACTAAGTTACTGCGTAAATGAGTTCCTTTTGTATGGAATGATGCACAGCAAGAGAGCTTTGAAAAGCTCAAGACCGTGTTAACTCAGGCACCTGTTCTGATCCAGCTTGAACCCGATAAAGATTTTGTAGTATACAGTGATGCGTTGTATGTGGGTCTGAGTTGTGTCCTGATGCAAGACAGTAAGGTTGTTGCGTATACGTCTCGTCAACTCAAGACTCATGAGGCTAATTATCCAACGCATGATTTGGAGCTAGCAGCAGTAGTCTTTGCTCTTAAGATCTGGAGACACTATTTGTACGGTGAAAAGTGTACCATCTACACTGATCACAAGAGCCTCAAGTATCTCCTCACCCAGAAGGAGTTAAACTTTAGGCAGCGTCGATGGGTAGAACTGCTTAAGGATTATGACTGTAGTATTGAGTACCATCCTGGTAATGTCAATTTGGTGGCTGATGCGTTAAGTCGTTGGTCTATGATCGATCTAAGAGCGATGTTCACTCGATTAAGTCTTTTTGATTATGGGAATCTGTTGGCGGAACTTCAGGTTAGACCGACATGGATTGATCAGATCAAAGAAAACAGAAGGGGGATAAGTCTCTAGAGTTGCGTTTTCGTCAATTAGAGAATGGTGTTACGACTGATTTTAGAATTAACAATGATGGGGTATTGTGTTTTCGAGAACAGATCTATATACCAAAGGATCAAGATTTGAGACAGTTGATTCTGAGGGAGGCGCATAGTGGTACATATGCTATGCATCCCGATGGGAACAAGATATACCGAGATCTTTGGGAGTTGTACTAGTGGCCAAGCTTGAAACGTAAGGTTACCGACTTTGTTACTCACTGTTTGACTTGTCAGCAGGTTAAGGTTGAGCATCAGTTACCTTCGGGTTTGCTGCAGCTGGTTAAGATACCGATATGGAAATGAGAGCGAGTAACGATGGACTTCGTTAGTGCGTTACCCCTAACACCCACTAAGAAGGATTCTGTTTGGATCATCGTGGACCGATTGACTAAAACTGCGCATTTCATCCCTATGAAGACAGACTTCTCCCTACATAAGTTAGCCAAACTCCACATTTCAGATATTGTGAGGCTACATGGGGTACCTATCACGATCATTTCTAATTGGGATCCTCGTTTTACGTCTCGGTTCTGGCAGAAGCTTCATGAGGCTTTGGGATCAAGATTAGACTTTAGTACTACTTTCCATCCGTAGATAGATGGTCAGTCAGAGAGGGTGATTCAGATATTGGAGGATATGTTAAGGAGTTGTGTGATTGACTTCCGAGGTAGTTGGAAGGAGTACTTGCCTCTAGCTGAGTTCGCTTACAACAATAGCTATCAGTCTAGTATACATGAGGCGCTGTACGGTCGTAAGTGTCGCACTCTCTTATGCTGGACTGAATTGGGTGAGCGACGTGTTCTGGGTTCGAAGTTGATATCGGAGACTGAGGATAAAGTTTGCTTGATTCGAGATTATTTGAAAGCGGCTTCTAATAGACAGAAGTCGTATGCTAATTTGAAGAGAAAAGACATCAAGTATTCTGTGGGGGATATGGTTTTTCTTAAGGTCTCACCATGGAAGAAAATTCTGAGGTTCGGTCGCAAGGGTCAGCTGAGCCCTCAGTTTATTGGGTCATACCGGATTCTGAAGCGAGTGGGGCCAGTTGCATACCAGTTGGAGCTACCTCCAGAGTTAGATTGCATACATGGTGTGTTCCACATCTCGATGTTGAGACGTTATCGCTCTGATCCCAAGCCTATTGTGCCTGTGGAGGAGATTGAGGTTAGACCAGATCTAACATTTGAAGAGAAGCTGGTTCAGATCCTAGATCGTGACGTTAAGGTACTATGTAGGAAATCTAACCTGCTAGTGAAGGTGCTGTAGCTGAATCATAGCACTGAGGAGGCCACTTGGGAGCCGGAGGATTCAATGCATCAGCAATATCCTCACCTTTGCTGATCAAGTAAAATTTTGAGGACGAAATTTTCTTTAAGGGGGGTAGAGTTGTAACGCCCCAAAATCTCATATATTTATTTTTGTTTGTCTGTGACATAAATCTGTATTTGCTTCAGTAGTTAAGGGTGTGTGTGAGAGGTTCCAAGTTAAAGCCTTGCATTTTGTAAATTATGGTATTTTTATGGATAAGGCCTTACTCTGGTTCAGTAGACTTAAGTTTAAATGTAAGTGAGATTATATCAGAATGGGCCTACTGGTCTGGTGGTTAAGTGGAGTGTTAATATGTTATAGGTCTGGAGTTCGAGTCTCTACGTGGGCAGGGGAGTTTATATTTTTGCTCGGTTCTGCAAAGGAATTTTAGTGATTTTCAAATACTGAAGAAGTTGAGCTTGAGTAGGTAGTGGGTAGTTGGGGGAAAATCTGATAGAATCCTATTCTTGTTTTTCTCCTTTTTCTTGAAAGTTTTCTTTTTTTTCCTTTCTCTATTGTTTCCTCTTCCTCAACTTGCTGTCGTCTTTGTTCTTTTCTTGTTCGATCATTCTTCAACTTTTTCCTACGCATACTGTTCGACAAGTTTTCGGTAAGTACGTTATGGTCGTTTTAGTTATATTTTGATTAAGCAAATAATGAAAGGTTTCGTTTTTAAGTGAATAATGAAAGGTTTCATTTTTACTCTCGGTTAGGTACTGTTCGAAGGTTTTAATCAAGTTTCCTGTGTGTGATTGCTGGTTATCATTTCCGTCACGGTTTTGGAGTGCTCGGGGATCGTTTAAACATCGAATCGTAATAGGTGTGTACTCTGATTGCACAGAAAATGAGTTTCGACAAAAGCAGAAAAGCATTCTGTCGATGCTGGTTTTAATCAGGTTTCCTGTGTATGACTGATGGTTATCATTTTCGTTGCGGTTCTGGAGTGCTCCAGGATCGTTTAAACATCGAATCGTAATAGGTGTATACTCTGATTGCACAAAAAATGAGTTTCAGCGAAAGTCGGGTGACAGTACACGGGCGTGTGGTCGATAAACCAGGCCGTGTGAAGGCTGGTAGGCCATGCGTGAGACATGGGCTCGGCCAATTCGGTCGTGTGGGCAACATAGGCATGTGGGCCCACACGGGTAAACCACACTGGCCTGTGGAAATTTGGCCCAGGCTGTGTGATCCACACGGCCAAGGCCAATTTGGGCCGTGTAGGCCACACGAGCAGGCCACATGAGCGTGTGAGCCTATTTGTCTGAAATATACTATAAGGTTGCACGGGTCACCCAAGACGACTGTGATCTATCATAGGGTCAGTAAGCATTACTTACACCCCTATTCTGAAATATGATACTGTGATGCATGTATATGTATATGTTATGATATGATTACGAGTATATGATTGTTAATCTGCACTATAGCATGCCATTCTTGTATGATGCATTGCATTGGGGTGGGTTTGATGAAGTGAAGGAAGAACTGAAGGGCTTTATAAGCCCGTTATCTGGCAGCTAAGCTGCGTATTTATGTTATGTGCCGCATTACGGTACACTATGGAGTGTAGGGTTGGATGGGTTAATTTTATCCCCATATTTGTTGTGTAAGGATGGATGAGTCAATTTTATCCCTACATGGTGTGTTGGGTTAGACGGAGTTGGTGTGCAGGGTTGGTGGGCATGTTTCTGATATTCTGATCTGTTATGCATGTTATATCTGTGATGGGCTAAAGCCCTAAGTCTGGATCTAATTCTGTTTCTAGATGGGCCAAAGTCCCTACCGATTCTGTGAAGGGCTCAGGCCCGGATTATGATTGTATTCTGCTATTTGATTGCATGCTGAACTGTGGGGATGTACACACTGAGTTTGCAAAAACTCACCCTTTGTTTGTTTACCAGTTCAGGTAATCCCAGCGGTAGGCAGATTGGAACAGTGGAGGACTTGACGGTGACCACGACCACACATGTTCTGGTTTATGAACTTTTAACTATAGCTTATTCATTATTTCTGGGAATTTTGATGTAATTTTGGACTTGGACTTTTGGTTTTAATCTAGGTTTTTGAACTGTGATTTTGGAATACTAATTGCAACGCCAAAACATGTTTTTTTAAAACTTAACTATGGTTTTCGTAAGTAAAATGGTAACAAGAAGTATTTGGATGTTAAAGCTTTCGCGAGTTAAGAAATATTTTCAAGCCAATTAATAAATTTATGGTTTCTTTTGAACTGAGTAGCAGATAATATTTGGAACGATTTTTATGTGTCGAAAGGTTTTCCAAAACACTCTCATGTGGCATTGCTGGATTCGGCCATAACATCTAGGCCGGATTTGGATTTTACATAACATCTTTACAATCTATAAGAAAAACAAGGATTAGATCGGACCATACACATCACACTATCACAAATTTATATGGCAGGTATTTCTAGACACTTCACACATCATATTCATTTCGAGAATCGACAAAACTGAAGCTCTGATACCAATAAATATAACACCCTTAGCCCCCGAATTCATCGTCGAAATAGGGTTACAAAGTATTACTGGAGTTTTCAGAATAATTACAGACAATTGATATCAATTACTATTCATTTCATGACATTATCCATAACGTCATTAGAATAGACCCTCAAGGCCCAAAATGAAAGTTAGAATCAGGTTGAAATTAAATCAGTATCGTAGGATTTTTTAGTGAAATTTAAATTTTTTTCTCACAAACAGAGGTCACACGCTCGTGTGGATAGGCCGTGTGGCTCACACGACCAAGTGACACAGGTCACACAGCCGTGTCCCTAACTCGTGTAACTCTCTGACTTGCAAAACATGAATATGCAATTTTAACATGCCCAACACGCACACCCATATCTCTACCCGTGTGCACAGTCCTGAGTATTTTGTTTCTCGAATTTAAGGCACAGAGGACACATGGTCGGAGTACAAACCCATATGCTAGGCCTAGGCGATGTGTCACACACGGTCAAGACACACGCCCATGTGTCTACCATTGTGGACGAAATTAGGCCATTTTAAGGCTATTTTTCTCACCCATTCCAAAATCAACCTGCATACACATTTCCTTATACCAATATATCTCAACCAAGCAACCAAATTAAGTCAAATATCAAGTTTTAAACCTAATAAGTCATTACAGTACTCATTTGCATAAACTTACCATGTAATTCCATTTATTGACTACTATTAGATACTATTAAATACATGCACTTAAACTAACATATATGTATAAGAGCCATTTATAACTATCTTACAAGTTTACTTCTTTTTCATTTACTTCCTTTTCATTCAATCCTATACATGCCATATAAACCATAAGTTGTATTACAAAATCTACCGGTGAAATCTAGATAGTGTGGCTTGATGTGTTGATCCGATCCACCGAACTCTTGTTAATCTATAATGAACATTTAACACACAAAAGTAAGCTTATGAAAGCTTAATAAGTTTATAGGTTTTCAAATAAATCTTACCGAACAAGAAATAACAAAACATTAGAGCATTTCATTAATATTCCCTGCCAATCACAATCTCAAATGATGAATTTACTTGATTGAGCTCAATATCACAACTAAATGAATTCTATCACTTTAGTTCGTATAACACTTGCCAATTCTTGTCAAATTAGAGAACGTCTTACGAATTTAAGTACATCGTTTGCTTAATGCCATAGCCCAACTATGGTCTTACACATATATTACCATGACCTTGCCACATTCTTACACATATCACAATGCCATTGGCCTGCTATGGTATTACATTTCATTACGATGCCATAGCCCAGCTATAGTTTTACACGTACACACATGTACTTCCATGGTCTAACCATGGTCTTTCATTGACAATGCCATAATCCAGTTACGGTCTTTTCGCTGAAATGCCATAGCCTAGCTATGGTCTTACATTCCACACTTTGTCATGGTCTTATCCATCAATTTGTCACTAATCACAGAACGATAGTACTCAGTCCTGCGTTCTATTTAATTTGAACTTTTGTTTCGATTTTCATTTTATCACAATAATCATGATTCCATAACAAAGATACGAAATAATACATTATATAATCTCTAATTTTAACAATCAATCATAAAATTCAACCATATGAACTTATCTAGTGTAGTTTGCAAAAGTTGTAGAAAATTCATGGACTAATTAACTATTTTCTCTTTTCCACGACTTTCTTTGAGCTCTTGGTCTATAACATAAAATTTTACATTCATTAGCATCTAATTCACCTCACAATTTATGCCTTTAAATTTTCAAAATTACACTTTTACCCCAAATTTTACAATTTTTACAATTTAATCCCTGATCAATTAACTCATCAAGTGAGTTTATTTTTCTCAATTAACACTTTACCTAATCATTTTAGACTATTACAAAGCCTTTGGCATTTAAAATTTTAGCACCAAACCCTAATTCTTAACTTTTCACAATTAAGTCCTAAAAATTAATTTCTATTAAAATCACTTAATAAAATCATCATATAATGAAATTAAAGCTTCAAATACATGATAATTCATCATAAACTTCCAGTACTCATTCATGGTAACTTTCAAAATCACCCATAGAATCAAAAATCTAATGAATTCAATAGTTAGACCTAATTGTAAAAGTCACAAAAACATAAAAATTACAAAGAAAAAGCAAGAATTGAACTCACATGATGTAAAAATATGAAAAACCAGCTTAGAAGACCTGCTACAGCCTTTTTAGATGAACAAATGAAAAAGAAATGTCTACAAATTCAATTTAATTCAACTTTAACATTTAATTTTATTTTTTTTCCAATTTTGCCCCTTGTTCACACTAGCTTTGTTATTTTCTTCTTCCCACATGCTGTCCAACCACTACCCATGTGCCAAATTATCTATTTGGTCCTCCCTTAATTATCACTTATGCTACTTAATCACTTTAACAAATTTTGCACATTTTACAATTTAGTTCTTTTTAATTAATTAACTATCAAAACATTAAAATTTCCTAACGAAACTTTAATACTAAGTCAATAAAACTCCATAAATATTTCTAAAAATATTTATGGCTCGGTTTATGAATTTGAGGTCTTGATAACTCGTTTTCGACCTAATTTTTCTAATAAATTCTTTTATATCACAAAATTCACTAATTCAAAAATACTTCTAATGTCATACTTGACTTATAAATGTTAATTTATTTAAAATTTTAAACTCACTCGTCGGATTAAGTGATCTCGAATCACTATTTTCGGCACCAATGAAAATTAGGCTGTTACATGATTGATGACTAATCAATGCCAAGAATGGCGTCTAATAAAGCGCCTAAGACTGCAGCAATATGAGGCATCTGCCTATGTCCACCGCAAAAGGATTTGTCATCCGACAAAGTTCGCGATAAAACATAGCTAACACTGCGAACCCCAACTGTACGAACGGATGTTATGCAAATTAGATAATAGGGGCAAGTACATCAAGTACACCCCCTATAATGTGCATAATGTAAGCTTGAACGGCGTGCATCACCCTCCCATTCACTGGCAGTACTCGGTATATGCTTGAAACTGGCCTTTAGCCATGAAAACCTCAAACCCGTAAATTTTCCCTCATTAGGCAAGCGTCCAAGTAAGTTATAGCAAAGGGCGGCCGATCTAAAGATCTAATTTACGCCTATGACCGCATTCCCGTTGATGGGGAGCCCGAGCTACAGTGCAACATCTTGTAGAGTGATGGTGCACTCTCCACATGACAAATGAAATGTGTGGGTCTCCGGACACCATCGCTCTATCAAAGCAGATATTAAGTCATATAGCAGATCAAAGGTCCGGATCAATGCCACTGATCCGGATCTGGCTAACTCCAAGTATGGCATTAGACGTTCATCTAGCGGATAGCCTATACTATAAACACGACCCTTCAATGCGCGGTACGAGCCTTGACATTATTAAATTAGCAAAATAGTTAATATAATCTAATTTAATTTCGTAAATGACGTGAGTGACAAATAACAATTTTATTATCATCTCATTAATAGTACTTGATATACGATCATCATTATTAATCAAAGAACCTATTTGTTGCAAATCTACAATTAAAAAAAAGAATTCATTTAATTTGCTGCAAAAAGCACAGTAAATAATTTGGAATTTGAGTAACAAAAAAAAAACACAGGAAAAAACACAATAAAAAATATCTCATAAATTCTCATATTTTACCTACATAAAAAAATTATGTTAGTTTATAATAATATAATTAAAATAAACATAAAATATCTAAACATAAAAAACATACGAATCGACAAAAAATAAAATAGAAACATACATGTTTAGCTTCTTTCAAACAACCTATAAAATTATATAAAAACAAATTTAATCAACATTTCAATAAATAAAAAAATTATCAAATAAATCAAAAACAAATAAAATTACATTATAACAAATCACAATACACATTAAACTAAACAAAAAATTTATAACCTAATCATAAATTACTAACAAAATAACTTTAAAATAATTTAAAAAACACAAAAAATTACATTTATAACAGGTCACATTAAACACTAAACTAAACACAAATAATTTATAACCTAATAATAAATTACTAACAAAATAACTTCAAAATAATTTAAAAAATTAAATTAATAAAAAATCACAATAAAATAAACTAAATACAAATAATTTATAACCTAATCAGAAATTACTAATAAAATAACTTTCAAATAATTAAAAAAAACAAAAAATTTTACATTCATAAAAAATCACAATAAACATTAAATTAAATACAAACAATTTATAACCTAACCATAAATTACTATCAAAATGTCTTTCAAATAATTTTAAAAATACAAAAAAAATAATTACATTCATGAAAAATCACAAAAAACTAAACTAAACACAAAAAATTTATAACCTAATCATAAATTACTAACAGAATAACTATAAAATAATTAAAAATAAAAAATTTACATTCATAAAAATCACAAAACACTAAACTGAACACAAATAATTTATAACCTAATCATAAATTATTAACAAAATAACTATAATTTTTTTTAAAAAAATTTTACATTAATATTAATTCATAAAACACTAAACTAAATACAAACAATTTATAACCTAATCATAAATTATTAACAAAATTACTTTCAAATAATTTAAAAAATAACATTTATAAAAAAAATAACAAAACACCAAACTAAACACAAACAATTTATAATAATTAATAATAAAAACAATATAAAATAATTAATCCCTTTAAATTAAAAAATATTAATTACTAAAATAATACATACTTTTTTTTTTCTTTTTCTTTCTTTCTTTCTTCCCCTTCCTCACTTATCTTTCCCTTTTTTTTTTCTCATTGCGAGACCCTTCTTGTGACCATGTTTATAAGGTCTCTCATTCTCTCTTTTTTTTTTCAGGGACTAAATACTGAAAAGTTATAATGTACAGGCGCGACGAAGAAGACGAATGATTAGAACCAGTGTCGCCTATCAAGGAGGTATAACTATTGTCGCCAGTTCAAGTGAAGTCATTTTACGCGGGCCGGTCATGAGTCAAAGTTTGACCCATATTTTAACCGTATATCTATTATATAAAAATAATTTTATCTATATAAATAGAATCGCTAAATAAAATAAAATATGTGCGAGAAAGGCACCACTCCCACATACCGTTTTGTTACTTAATTAAACTGAGAAACCATTTTGATATTAAGCCCAAAAGTATCTTCCATAAAAAACAAAACACATTCAGATAAAACGACGAAATTAATAATAATAATAAAAGGAAAGAAAAATCTTTATTAAAAAAAAGAAACAAAAATCTTGGAGAAATTACCATTTATACATACCAGATATATCTTTCATGTTCCCCACTTCGACTGTAAAAAGTGTATAAAATCAAAGTGCAGGAGCTAGGGTTTCCATCAATTGCAAAAATGGAGGGATTAGTTTCAATGAAAACAGCTTCTGGAATTTCCTTCCACTCTATTCCTTCCCCTAATCAGCGACCTAATTTCTTCCTCAGACGCTCCTCAATGGACCTTCAGCATCGGCGATTCCATTTTCCCTCCATTCGAGCTCAACAGGTTATTAATAATAATCATTTTACTTACACACATTGAATCTAATACTCTTCTTTCTAAAATAAAATTTGTGTGTAGTCGGGGACGATATTTCCGGGAAAAGAAGGTGAGGAAGATTCTTTGAAGGTAAGGGAATGGGAAGTTGGAATGTTGCAAAACGAAGTCGCAGCGAGTCAAGGGATTAGAATACGGCGGCGTCCACCGTCGGGTCCGCCTTTGCATTACGTGGGTCCCTTCGAATTCCGTTTACAGAATGAGGGAAACACTCCTCGTAACATTCTTGAAGAAATAGTTTGGCACAAAGATGTGGAAGTTTCCCAAGTAAATTTTTTTAATTTTATTTTTTACAATTTTAATCAGGTCAAGGTATTCGTCCTTGCCTTTTTTTTTAACTGTATGGTGATATAATGATTTTTTGGGTTTGGCAGATGAAAGAGAAGAAGCCTTTGCTTTCATTGAAGAAGGTTATCGAGAATGCACCTCCAACTAGAGATTTCGTCGGGTCTCTTAAAGCTGCCCATTTGCGGACTGGATTGCCTGGTTTAATTGCTGAAGTTAAGAAGGCTTCGCCTAGCAGAGGAATTCTCAGAGAGAATTTTGACCCAGTTAAGTACCTTTCTTTATTTCTAGTCCATGCTTTTTGGAAGAAAATTATCCTAATTTAATAATATACTTATTTTATAAATAAATATATCTAATGGTACATTTATCAATCATCTAACCGCGTTTATGATACTTACTATTTGATACGAAAATTTGACTTGGATTTGTCATAAAATTGAGGTTCTTCCCCCAACGAGATTAGAGGAGTCATAAAATGTCCTGCTGATGAAAACCCGCTAGTGAGGTTTGAGGGTTGGAATTTATAAACACCATCTGGTATATTTATGATGTTATTAATGAATTAATCAAATATTTTTCAGTAAACATTTGTCAGCTTTCTATCTCTTGCATGGTTTATAAGATAATACAAGTATAGATACTCTATAAGATTTAAGGTTGTCTTCTTGGAATTATGGTTGGGAGGAAATTTTGATATTTTAGAGTATGTTTTAATCCGGGTAAAACCTTAGAGAAAGAGTGAACTAACCTTCCATATATTTTTTTATATAAGATTAAAGTTGTCTTCTTGGAATTATGGTTGGGAGGAAGTTTTGATATTTTAGAGTATGTTTCAATCCAGGTAAAACCTTGGAGAAAGAGTGAACTAACCTTCCATATCTATTTTTATTGTATCATTTTATTTCTTTTTATTTCTGAGTAATTTGTGATATGTTTATGTTTCTTGTGATAGGTTGAGATTGCTAGAGCATATGAGAAGGGTGGAGCCGCTTGTCTGAGTGTTTTGACTGATGAAAAGTATTTTAAGGTAAACATTGCCATTTTTATTTTTGTTTTTGAAGATTTTGTATCCAGTTGCTTAGTCTATTTATTAATTCTCTGACTTGCTACTCGTCAATCAAGGGAAGCTTTGAAAATTTGGAGGCAATACGTAATGCTGGAGTAAAGGTTTGTTGGATAAGTCATTTGTTATTTGATCTGTAATCTTGATTTTTTTCTTTTATATACACTTGGTTAATCAGTATACATCTTGCCATCATAACGAATGCAGTGTCCTCTATTGTGCAAAGAATTTGTAATAGATGCATGGCAGATATATTGTGCTCGAATTAAAGGAGCAGATGCTATACT
The DNA here is from genome assembly GCF_007990345.1 of Gossypium hirsutum. Classification (NCBI taxonomy): domain Eukaryota; kingdom Viridiplantae; phylum Streptophyta; class Magnoliopsida; order Malvales; family Malvaceae; genus Gossypium; species Gossypium hirsutum. The sequence continues at coordinate 54,534,571 of NC_053430.1, read as the reverse complement.
TCTAATTGCTGCTGTTTTGCCCGATCTTGACATCAGATACATGATTAAAATCTGCAAGATGCTTGGTTTGGCGGCTCTTGTAGAGGTTAGACAGAGCTTTCTTTGTTATTATTATGGTTTCATCAGTTTTGAATTGTTCAGGTTATTTTTGGATTCATGAAACTTATTTCTTTTGGGAGCTAATTTTCATAATTATCGAGCATTTTGAGGCCGTTCTTTTCCCTTCAATTGGAAATGCTTTTTATGCTTTTACAAGTTGTATGATGCTATGATTTGAACTTATGGCATCATAACCAGATTCTAACATTTGGTTTTATTAACGGTTCATATACAACTTTTTCTTTCCAATATATGCTCTTTTTTTATTGTTTTCCTTTAGGTGCATGATGAGAGGGAAATGGACCGTGTTCTTGGTATAGAGGGGATTGAACTTATTGGTATCAATAATCGTAACCTTGGTAAGGTTTTTCAAGTTTTTGCAATTGCTAATTGAGTTGCCTCATTCTGATCATAGTTTAAACTTGTTTCTTTGATGTTGCCAACTTGTATGACTTGTTTGAGAAGGTATAAATGTGTGGATCGGATCCGAATCACAGGTGTTCACAATTGTTATTTTGAAAACTGGTTTTCTGGGGACAATGCTAGCCAGAGCAGAAGGGGGAAAATGAATTCAAAATAATTTAAAGATTAGTTCATAACTCTATATACATATGCATATGATCACATCACTTAGAATATTTACATGGATATTATTTCCAATTGTTAAAATAAATGTGTGATAGAATGAATAGAGTTGCAGGTTTTTAACCCTTGCACCCACCAAATCTAGAAGGTAAAAAAGTAAATTCCAATAGAGTAGTTCTTGCTAACATCTTTGAAAAATTTTAAACTTGACCTGCCTTTGGATAATTCAAAAATAAGGCTATGATAATATGACCTAATTGTGGTTGTAGGATGTGAATTCATTAACCCCTGAATGATTTTTACTTTATAACAATACTAAGATGATATAACCTGTGTTATTGTACGAAGCATAAGGTTAACTTTTCGACATGTTAAATTTAATGTGTTTAAAATCTTTATATCTTTCAAGAAAGTTTAAATTTAATGTGTTTAAATTCTTGATTGCCTTTAGCTTTTCAGTTTTTGGTTTTCTCCCTACGTTTCTGCATTTTGTGTATATAACATGTTAATGCTTTAAGTATTAGGATTCAACAATTTTCATGTAAATCAACTTCTGAGATAGCGCAAAGTGTATCAATTACTATATTGTTAACAATTGAAGCATCCATTGATCCCATAACAACAGTAACAAACAGAGTATCAGAAACTCAATAACATCTCTGCCATATCGACTGCAATCACAAATTGCGAGGCATTAAAATTCATCCCTTTTTTTCCCAGAAACATTTGAGGTAGATATCAGTAACACAAAGAAGCTTCTTGAAGGAGAGCGTGGCCAGATGATTTGCAAGAAAGATATAATTGTAAGTGAGGCTTCAGAACATTCATTATGTATTGAAAGATAAAGTTAGTGCATGTCCGTGCAAACATGTCATAAGCTGTTCAAATAATTTTATTAATTTTAACCATCAGGTTGTAGGAGAATCAGGGCTTTTTACTCCTGATGATGTTGCTTATGTCCAAGAAGCGGGTGTTAAAGCAGTAAGTTATGCAAGTTCTTAGCATATTGCATTCTTCGTTTGATATTTATCTTTTTTCCCTTCTGCTGCATATAGCTATGTTATAGAAGTGAAAGTATTTACATACAGAAAAATATTGACCAGTGCCAAGTGGCAATGGTTTAAGTTATATTTAAAGAAAGGTTTTTTTTTTCCTTGAATTCAATAAAATGATCAAGTTTGTGACCTATGTGCTGCAAATTAGGTGAGAAATTTGAAGTTAAATTGTTATTGAAATCCATGAAATGCAATCTGGCAGGTTTTGGTTGGGGAGTCGATAGTGAAGCAAAGCGACCCTGGAAAAGGAATAAGTGGACTTTTTGGTAAAGACATTTCGTTATGAGTTCACACAGGGAAAAGTGGACTCTGGATGTGTGCTTCCGAGACTTCATTTACAATTACTAAGTGCAGTTAATCGATCAGAATCTTTCAGCATGTTGAATCCATATTTCCAAGTGGAGCATCTTTACATAATCTTTGTACCTTGATTGTATAAATTATAATACTAATAGAATAAATTGCGGATGTGCATTTCTGTTCTCGTGTTTTTTAATCATTTACTTTTCCGTATCCTTCCCTATTATTATTTCTACTCTATTGTTTTTATGCTTGCTAAATTAGTCATAACTAAAGACGCTAGTGGAGGGTCTGAATTCTAGAAAGTTCAAATCCTCTTTCTTAACCTAATGGTTCAATGTATTATTAATTTCTTTTATGTATATTGTTTTTGTCGAGTACTGTAGGTGACGTATAATTTAGTGTCACTATAGATACGTTTATGCCTACTAACTTTAGCATTAGTTTAAGAATCATTTTTTCTAGAAACGGGTTAAAGTTACGTCAATAAAGCTAATATTTATAGCTGACAATGAATTTTTCTGTTGGTACAATTATTTTGTTACAGTGGTTTAAATATTTCTCAATATGAATTCTTGTCATCCTAAGTAACATTTTCATGTTTCTATAGTTACCTCGTCACTCTAGAATGCATTAACAATGAACCATGACAATTTTGGCTTGAGGTAACATTCTCATCATTGTTAGGAACGTTTTAGGGGCAATAGATTTTTTACGGGTTTAGTTATCATGTCACTATAAATAGTATTTAGCAATGAGAGATCAGCATTTTTAGTAAGGTAGTTAGTATTTTATTGGTGGGCGTACTGTTTTTATCTTGATATTGGTAGGTACTTGTACTGGTATTGGCATGGTTCAATATATATTTTTAAGTTTATTGACGTTTTTAAATTTTTTTTCATATATACATATTTCTAATGTAATTTTTAATTTCTTGATATATTATATATACATTTAAAAATTTCACATATATATTTATAGTTTTAGTTTTAGTTTCTTCATAAATAATATATTTTTTGATAAAAAATAAATTATATATTATATATACATGCAAATATATCTCAATTATATCCGTATAAATATATTTATATATAAATGTAAGTTTTAAAATTGTTAATTAAGTTGAATAATTCAATTTAATAACTTTTAATTTTAAATGTAATTATGGAGAAATTAATTTGGTCAAGATAAATTTAAAAATTAGTTTAAAATGTAAAATTTTTGTACCAATTGGTATGGGCGGTATGTACCAATACAAAGCCGATATTAACTGAAACAGATTGAAATACACTACAATGGTTGAAATTCACTGAAATTTTGATTAAAACGGGATATAAACTACTTGGTACCAATTTAATATCGAAATGGTAGGTACTGATCGGTAACCACTACCATAAATTTTAGTGATGATTAGGTTTCTGTCACTGCCAAGAACTATAAGTTTTCAGACGCTAGGGACTTATTTATTAATGGATTAAATATTCGCCATTATAAAGGATATTACAACGGATAATTTTCTTGCTATAAATCTATAATGACTAGGATTCTATCATTGTAAGAGGTTTCTGCAACGGTAAATATTTCATTACTATAGTACTAACACTGACAAATGCCATCATTTTAGCAGCAAGAACTCATGCTATAGGTAAATTAGTAGTAAATAACGTCTTAAGCTGTGATGTAAAGTTGTCGTGCAATGGTATTTTAGCAACGGGTACTGTGACAAGTTTGGCAGCTACATAAATTCTTAAAGGATGGGTAACTTTTCAACACTAACAGTACGTTTGGTTCACTGTAATGGAATAGAGCTGTATTTGAATAGAGCTGTAATGGAATAGAGCTGTAATAAGTAATTCAACTGTTTGGTTGAATGGAATGGAATAGAACTGTAATAATATTCTTGTGTATGGTTGAATAGAATGATGTTGTAATAGCATAAGGAAAAAAAACTAAAATGACCAGAATACCCTTAGCAGATTTTTTTTAAGGTAGATGATTATTGTTATTGTTATTAAATTTTAATAAGATTATTATTGAAAATAATTTAATAAAAATAATAAATAGTTTAACCATATTTTAACATAATAATTATTAAATATAATTTAATAAAAAAATAATTTAACAACATTCTTAATATAATTATTATTATATGAGTTAAAAAATCAAAATATATAATACTATAAAAAAATATATAATCACTTTATTATTTTTAAACTGTAATACATATTTAATGTGCTAAAATATCATTAGTGAAGCAAATAATTTAATTATTTTACAAGAAAAAATAATTAAATATTAGAAGTAATAAATAACTTGAGAATTATATTTCACATCCAAACATAACATTCATGTATTAACAAAAAGTTACATGATTTCATTAGTTTATATGTCATAATCCATATGTTATAAACTTTTACAATCTCAAAAAAGTTTGAGATTCAATTTATTAAACTGAATTTGATTTATAAACTCATTGTTTAATTGCTATATAATTGTTATTGCTTCTGCTTATTTTGTTTATTTATTATATAAGTATTATATTTTTGTTTGATTGTTTTATATCTAAAGTAAAAAAAAGTTTCATTTTTCAAAAATATGCCCCAAAAAATTCATTTAATTTAATTGAATATATTGTACTTTAATAAGCGAATGCGGATACAACTTTTAATTTTTTTAACGAATATATATTAATAACTTGATAAATAAACAAAAAAATGATCAAAAAATTACCTATTCTGTTCAATAATAATCCTCCTCCAATTTGCAACCGTTAACAAACATAATAAAAAATTTACCTGTTTTGTTCAATAATAATCCTCCTCCAATTTGCAACCGTTAACTATTAGGAGTTACGTACCATATATTTGTCCAATTTGATTGGATTCAAGTTGTTGTTTAACCATCAAAAATTAATTTTATTTAATAATATGTTCACAATTCAGAATTAGCTTGCACAGACATGGAAGGGTTTTCTAAAGGATTCATTTACTCTGATTTCTAGACTTAGCCAATCCTTCAACTTCTGATTCAGCAACTGAATAAAAAACCACGATTTCATACAAAATAATAGCAAACTCCAATACAACCATGAAAAAACAAAAAAAATAAGAATAAAAATGATTTGCAAACGATCAGTTTGTTCAACTTTCCAGTTTTATGATCGGACCACAAATTTTGGGTTCCACTAATTGATGCATGTGGTTAGACATAAGAGATTGGGCAAGAAAAATATCATGCCAAATACACTAAGATAAGCAAAGAACCTAAACCTCAAATGGAATAAAACAAAGAAAATTTTAACATCACATAATTTGATTCACAGCACATACCATCAAACATGTGTTTTGGAACAATGAAGTTTCAGCATCAGCTGTAGAATTTATATAATAAAAAGGACTGATACCTCCAATTTTATTATGGTAAGTGCCAAGCAAAGATTATACTTTTCTAGAATGTAACTCACAAAATGTAGAAAATACTTCAAACAACAATACTCGAATAAAGAATACTATAATTTGAAACAAGATGAAGGGCATCAAAACCAAAACAAGCACATGATTAACTTCAACCCAAAAAATATCCAGTAATTAAGTGTCAAGCAACAATAGCCTAAGCAACTACATGAAAATAGAAACTACAAATATTTAAAAGCATCCAATATAATAAATGACATTTCTCATGTAATGTTCCCATAAAACTTTTACTAAAATAGATGGATTCATCAAAACAACCTCATAGCCAACTTAAGCCAAAGCTGCTGCAACCTTCTTCTTCGGTGCTACTTCAGTACCTAGTATCATGATCCAACACAAATATTTAACAAAATGAAAGGGGGAAAAGCCCTTAAACTAGAACAGAATATGTTTATATAATGAAATTAGCAATTTCGTACTTTCTCTGAGACCAATCTTGAACCTACGAGGAACGTGGCGAAGATACCTCATCCTACCAGTTCCAGTGGTCTTTTTTCAGATTGCCTTAACACTCCAGTTATCTGATTCCCACGATAAACAAGTACCCCTTATATTTACAATCCATTAACATACACACTCTTAAAACTCTCAAACATGATAATAGAGTAGCACATAGCCTAACAATCATTAGAGTTTGAATTAGAAACAAAAATGCATGATATTGTGGTCATTCTAACCCTTTTCGGCATGTCAACTAGAGGTAAATTTTGAACTGTCTATTCAAATTCATTCATCAATGGTTGCCAAACCCAATGTAATCCTACACTACCTGGTACTTCAAACTACAAATTTTAGAGCTAACAGGTCAAAAACTTTAGAAGCAACAACAAAATGAGTACTCCTCTCTAAAGAATGGATGATTACTTTCAAAGGAAAAGAGGGGATTTTTTAATTAAAAATGAAGCTTTTTAATCTCTCTAGTGTTGTTCTTAGCAATGACTGACCATTTAAGTAAGCTATCAAATGAGGAAAAAAAAACCCACAACAAACTTTACTTAAACTGGCATAGAGGAAAACAAAAGAAACAACGGAAAAGTGAAAAGATTTACCTGAAGAAGACTCCGATGAAGGCGAAGGAAGCAAAATCTACTCAAATGGATAACAAAAAGAGAAGAAAAATTTTAGGCTAAGAAAAATTTGTAGAGAGGAAAATGAAAGGAACAAAAGAATAGAGGAAAATGTTTACCAGAAGGAGATAAGTGAGAGGAGTTTTGCTGGTTGGAGTTTAAGGAAGAAAGGAAAGAAGGAAGGTGAGAAATTGGGGAGATGAATGATTTTCCAAACAACGAATGACCATTCGGTGGGGAGGAGAGGGAATAGAAATGCTCTCTATTCTCTGCATAAGGCTGTAATGGAATACACCCGTCACAGGGTATTCCACTCAACCAAACTGCTGTTTGTGGTGGGCCCACTGAATAGAATTGTAATGGTTTACCTATTACATTGAACCAAACAAGCTGTAAGGGTTTTTACATAGTTATATAGTTTATATTTATCATCGATATAAAAGTATCCTTTTAAATTTCTTTCAATGTCGAAAACTTTTTATCTTTAATTAAAACTATAACCCTTTAAGTGAAGAAGGCTCAACGCATAAAACACAACTGGGCTGCTCTTCTGTTTCAGGCCTAATTTTTTAAGAGGGTATTAAGGACCAGGGTTTTGAAAAGGAACGGGGTGCCACGGATTTGGGCTTGGCTGAGCCTAGTCTTATAGCTGGACCTCAAGACATAAAAACGAGAGTGGGTGTTAGATCTTCTAAGGTGGATTCTGGGCCCGTTGTTTTAAATGGGGCCATGGGGCTTTAAATTTTAAAATGGCTGAGTCAAAATTCAGAAGCTCACCATCCAATCCACAATTAATAACCCCACAGAATTTTCTTTTTTGCTAACTGAGAAAATTCTCAGCAGAGATACTGTTTTGTCTAAGCAAGGAGAATCCCATGACTTTGTGGAAAAAAACAGGAGTAACGAATTTGAACTTGGATTGTCATTCGGTCATTAACTTTGTTGAAAATAGTAACCCCGATAGTTCCATTTCTAATAGGCTTGCTATTGTTTCGGCTGCGTTGAAAATTGGAGATACCAAACGCTTAAGGAAAGGTTCCTATATCTTTTGGGGTAAAGGAAACAAATTTAAGGTCAAGGCTATTACTCGTGAATTGATAGCTGAAGCAATGTCAAAGGTGGTTGAAAGAATTGGTTCTGAAAGTTTAATCACGGACTTAAAATATGTATAGGGGGCTTCGACGGATCCCAGTGAGGTGGCTACCTTGGATGTTTAAGCTAGGTCTATTAACTTGTTTTTTTATCAATCTAAACATAACAATCACAATGTTTAATTATTGGTCTTCATATGTTAAACTTAGAAACTCCTCTCCACTAATGTAGTCAGTATAATCATCAAATCAATAGGTCTTTTATTAGGTTATAATAAGGTTAGGCTAAAGGTAGGGATAAAGAGAAGTGAATTTTTAAGTTCAATCATCTTAACCCTAACTTTGCCTTGGATCCTTTTGCGTCACAACCTTCATACAAATGGGTCTTTGGAGCACCTCCAAGCTTATTTCGAACTCATGCTCAACCTTTATTTTTTAGACTTTGAGCAAAATTCTTTGCTCTTGATTTTATTTTTCAAAATTTGAGCAATCTTTTCTTTGCTCTTTATTCTTGTGAACAAATTTTTCTTTGTTCTTTCATCTTTTAAAAAAAATGAGAAGAGCATGTACATCTTTTGTATTTTTCCTCAAACTTTGATCACTAAGGCAAATTTAGTTAAGATAGGTGCACAAAACAGGATAAATTTAAAAAGATGATAATATGGCTTATAATGTAGGTAATTTGCAATATAAACAGACCATTGAGCTCAAAAGTAAAGTTTCAAGGGTTAATTTAATAAGGTTGGCTTGAAAGGCTCAAACGATCTAAAGAAAACGTGCCTATATCATGTTTAGATCCTTATACCTCCTAGGATTTTGAATCAAGAAAGTTACTAAGTCAATTCTAAAGACTTAAACCTTCATGCATGTCCACTTCCAAAGAAATTAAATTTTCATGGAAAATACTACATAAGACTAACGAGCATACAAGCATTCCATCACTCATTATAACATAAGAATAACTTAGATAAAATTAGAAATTATGCTTATATTTGAACAAACTTATAAACAAAAATTCTCTCTGAACATTCATTCATTTCAACATACTTAGGTAAAAAGATTGAAATATACTTGAAAATTTTAAAAATTCATGCTGTAAAATATTTTCCTTTGCCTTACCGCTTTTTAAAATGAAGCAATGTCCTCATTGTAAAAACAAAGTAATGAATGAAAACTGAACACCAGTTCGGGTTGTAAGAAAAGAGAGGTGAGCCATAAAGACTGCTTAAGTACCAAGTCTTTCTCAACAATCTAACCCTAGACATGTTCATTCACATTACCAAATCACTTTGCTTTTCCTAACAAAGAGGAATATAGTATATTTTATTCATGCTTGCTATTTATTATGTGAAAGCAAAATTCTAACTAGGAAATAAAAATAAACACCTAAAAAGAAATAAATACTAAAGACAAGAAATTCCCCCATTTTATTTATTTGACTTATCCTCTTTGTCTTCCTCCTTTGATGCTTCATTCTTGCTTTCATCATCATCTTCCTTCAGTGACTCAAAGATATAATCTGGGAACTCAGGAACAAAATTGTTAAAGATATTTTTAATAGTATTTCATACAGAATCATCTCTAATCTTCGCATATTTCTAATAACCCTATTGTGGTTATGTATAAATTTCATCATATCCATCATAATTGAAAATTCTAATTTCTTCATAGTATTTGAAGAAGTGGGCATAGGAATGGTCAACTTAGGATCAATACATGGTTCAATGGGCTCATCAACATTCATCTCCTCTCTTGGTTCAAAAATTTCTGGTTCCTTTATTGGTTCTGAATTGTTCGGTTCTTCTTCAGATTCTGTTTCTTTTGTCTCATCAATTGAGTCAGCTTCTAGTTTGGATTTGTTCGATGACTCATTCGTTTCTAGTTCGGTTGGTTCACTTGGTTCCTTTGGGTTTAGCTCATGGACATTCTCTGCTAACCTTTCAAGATCATGGGCTGTGATGCAACCTTGAACATACCAGCCCTTCAAGTTTGCTTTTGTTTAAACTTGGGCCCTTAAGCAAAGTGAAATTATCAATTATGAGAATTAAACACTTCCTATCTTCTTTCTAGCACAATTGTGGACCTCTTTAAGAATAATCTTCCCAATATTGATAGACCTTTTTTGTCATAATTGCATACAATAAAAGAATTTGCTCTATCGAGATGGTGGAACTATGTGAGATAGGCATGAAACTATATTGAACAAAGTAGAACCATACCTTAGCTATTTGTTTTAGATATTCCTTTTGGCAAGAATGACTATTATACTTTCTTATAATCTATTGGGATCCCAAATTTGTCACAACATGAAGCACTTGTTGAATAAAATCTCAATTTATATTTGTTATCATGGCAAAGTACTCATCTTCTTCAACATCAAGTAGGTTAAACAAATCATTAATGGACTTAGAAGTTAGGGGTACCTTCTTCTTGTAAACAATAAATTCAGTAGCATATGACATAGTTAGGTTGGCATAGAACTCTCGAACTAAGTCCTCTTTGGGAAATGATTGTGCATCGCAAAAAATAGTTCCAATTGAGGGCATTAATTGTGTTTCATATTGGCCACGACACAACCATCTTATCATTGTTCTCCAAGTTGAAACCTTTTTCCAACATCATGGGTTGATTTTTGAAGATGGAACCAAACCTTTCTTTTACTTCCTTATCTTGGATGACAATTGGATTTTCTGCAGAGGTCTTAGAAGATCTAGTTCTTTTACGAGACATGATGATTTTTCTTGAAAAATAGGCAAAATTTCTGCTAAAGGAAGATAAAAGGATTCAACAAGGGATATTAGCAAGATGTTTGCCATGGTTATAGGCATGTGGCAGCGATAAGGTTGCTTTAACAAAAGACTCGCGACGGCAAATAACAATGGCTTTGCTATAAGAGATGGAAATTGGGGAAATTTTTTGGGTTTTAGATCGATGACTAAGAGGAAAAAGAATGAGTTGCTAGAGTTTAAACTAATTTCTTGAAGGGTTGTGAAAATTATGGTGGTAGAGATGGGTTTATATAGTGGTGAATTATGGAAACTTGTAGCAAAAATTTAGCTACAAGGGTGACTTGGGTGGCAAGTATAGAGAAAGGGAAAAAATGTTGGCAAAATTAAGGGTTTTAGGGAACCCTTGGACGGTAATGTGGGGTAAGTTTCTCTTCTTCGTTGTTTTAGGCCTTGAGCCCAAATTATATTTACAAACTAGATTGCTTAAGATAAAATAAGCTGATTAGTACTTGGGCCAATTTGACCCCTTTATTAAACAAATAAATAAAATGAACATTACCATTAACATTAAAAAAAATATTAAAATGGTAATAAAATTTCCAAATTTAATTAGAAAATTTCTTCTTAAAATATTACATTAAATTAATTCCCAGGAAAGGTTGTAGGGGTCACAACAGTCCCGCTTAAGTTCCAATCTCTTTAGACAGAATTAATTAAATGTACTAATTTAAGAAAATATAATTTATAATTATTTATTAAAAAGTATGATCATAAAAACTAAGGGTCTATTAATTTGAATGAGGTTTTAATCTCAACTTCACTATCCCATTAGTGCTTGAGACGTTGACCATTAACTTTAAACATACTCTATGGTTGCCGTACAATTCTACAACTTCATATGGATAAAATTTGTAGATGGTATAAGGTCCTCTCCATCAGGATTTGAGCTTCCTAGGGAATAACATTTTCCTTGAATTAAACAACACTTTCTGACCTTCTCTAAATTCACGAGGTTGTATACGACTGTCATGCCATCTCTTAGATTTTTCTTTACACGGCTCGGTATTCTCTTATGAAAATAACCTCAAATCTTCCAATTCATCAAGATGTAGCATCCTTTTCTTACTGGCTTGCTTGAGATCCAAATTTAATTGTTTCAAGGCCCAATGAGCTTTATTTTCCAACTAAAGCGGCAAATGACATGCCTTTCCAAAAAGTAGCTGATAGGGAGTCATTCCTAACGATGTCTTGAAAGCAATTCAATAGGCCCATAGAGCATCATTGAGCCTTCGAGACCAATCTTTTCTATTAGGGTGCACTACCCTCTCAAGAAAACATTTGATTTCATGATTCACCCTTTCAACTTGTCCATTTGTTTGTGGGTGATAGGCAGTAGCAATTTTATGTTTCACATCTTACTTGTCAAGCAACCACTTAAGTCATTTATTCACAAAGTGAGATCCTTCATCGCTAATTATAGCTCTAAGAGTCCCAAACCGTGTAAATACATGCTTATGTAGGAACCGCATGACTAACTTAGCATCATTTGTTGGGTATGCCTCAGCTTCAACCCACTTGGATACATAATCCACAACTACCAAAATATACTTGTTTCCACAAGAAGAAGGAAATGGGCCTAAAAAATCAATGCCCCATACGTCGAATAGTTCTACCTCTAAAATATTTGTCAAAAGCATCTCGTTCCTCTTTGATATGTTTCCGGTTCTTTGACATCTATCACAGTTTTTCACGTATGCATACACATTCTTAAATACTGTAGGCCAAAAGAATCCTACTTGTAAAATCTTTTCGGCAGTGCGAGAACCACCAAAGTGTCCCCCACTCAGAGATGAATGGCAGTGGTGCAAAATCTCGTCAATCTCACTTCCAGCTACGCACTTCCTGTGATATCCTGAATTAGGGCCTAAACGGAATAGTGGTTTTGAAACCACAATTTTGAAGTAGAAAAATTTATTCCGATTAATTTTTATAATTTATTGAGTGATTAGATGCATGTGTTAGAATATCGATAGAAAATTTCATGAATTGCATGTCTAATTTGCCTATTAGGACTTAATTACAAAAGTTGATAAATATGAGTTTAGAAGTTAAAGGATTTAATTGAAGAGCATAATTGAAGTAGAGGTTCTTAAATGGTAATTATACCATTAGGTTTTCATGGACAAAAGTGGACATACATAGGTAGAAATAATCAAAGTTTTTAATGGAGGGTATTTTAGTCATTTGGTAATTAAAAGATTAAAAAAAGGAAAAAGATGGCAAAATATGTCCATCTTCTTCATCAGGATGAAATTTAAAGGGTTCTCCATAGCTAGGGTTTGTTTCAAGCTTCCAAGCTCCATAGTAAGTGATTCCAAGCCCCGTTTTTAATGTTCTTTACGTTTTTGGAGTCCCTGTAACTTGATTTAGCTTATTCTAGCAATAATTTAACCTAGGGTTTATATTTGGAAAAATACCCATAGGTGAAATGTATTTATTTTGATGTTTTATGGTAGAATATGAAGCTTTAAATTGTGTTAAACAACTTTTGCTAAACGATTTTACGTGAAAATGAGTAAAATGACATAATCAGTAAAAATACCTAATGTTTATAACTACATGTTAGAGTGAGAATTTGATGTTTCCATAGAAGGGAAAAATGATCAGGTCATAAAACATAATAATTTTGGAAAAAAAATTTAATTTTTGAGCTTTGGGGCAAAAGTATAAATATGCAAAAGTTTAGGGGCAAAATCGTAATTTTTCTAAAGTTAGAGTTAAGGACTATTTTGATAAATGTGAGTATTAAATCAGATAAATGTGTTATTTTAGACCAAGAAAGATGTGGAATCGACCTTGATCGGGGAAAGGAAAAAATTGTTGACTAAATTGCAAAATTTCTTTATTTTGTACCGAGATAGGTTCAGGTGTAAATGTAGTAACATAATTGTCATTTTAAGTAATTTAATGTTATTTATATGATATGATGATTAATATCATGAAATATTATTGCTTTGTGGTTATTATTGAGTAATATGCAAATTATGTGTGCTACTTGTTAAATATGAATTGCTACCGAGTATCAGTTTTGATATTCCGTGGAAGACGGCAAAGATGTGTGATCGAGGAAAAAGCCCATTTGAACCTTGGGAATAGATTAGAATACAAGTGATATGTCACTAAGATATTTGAGTTCCGAGCTCGTTGAGTTGAGTCCGAGCTCGTGAGATGTAACTAGGCATCCGAACTCGTTGAGTTGAGTCCGAGTTCGTGAGATGTAACTAGGCATCCGAACTCGTTAAGTTGAGTCTGAGTTCACTTATGGATGCGAACGCCCGAGCTTGTTGAGTTGAGTCTGAGTTCACTTATGGACGGGTTACATGGTAGCTTGGCTACATAATTTCCATAGGCTATTGAGTTTGTCTAGCTGCGGGTATGGCACTTATGTGCATGAAATTCGTGTATTCGAATCATATTCCAATGTGTTCAACGGGTAAATCTTAAGTGGATAAGGTGAGTACCTAAAACGAAGGTGACATGTTGGTAAGTATGGTGAATGAGAAAATTTGTACAGGTATGTACTTAACCCTTGGGTTGAGACTTTAATATAACAATAATATGGTAGGATCATGAATGAGAAATATGATATGAATGCTTTGGTGATATTATGCAAATGTGGATTTCGTATTATTGCATCGTTATGTTACTTGCTATTTACATGTGAACTTACTAAGCAATTATGCTTACTCCCTCCTCTCTATTCTTTGTAGTTTTGTCAAGCTGGCTAGGAGATCGGGAACGGTCGGAGGCACGCTCACACTATCAACAAACTATTTCGGTATAAGGACTTGTATATTTTGGGAATATGGCGTGTATAACATTATAATCATTTTGTGTATATAATCTTATGATATGGCTCATGGATGGAATGGAAATGTTTGAGAATGATTAGCTATTGGAGTGGCTAATCAAGATTATATTTGATAACATGTATGCTTTATGTGCTAACTAATCTATGGAAATCCATAAAATGGTGAAATTGGCTATAAAACAGAATCACACAGCAGCAGTGACGTGAGTTTGAAAAATCACTAAAAATAGTAGAGATAGAATTAGATGATTAATAAAATATGGAATTGAAGCTTAATGAATATATTTTCATTTGAAAGAAACAAAATAGGTAAAAGATTTTTATTTTATGAGATATATATGTTTTGGTGAAATAGGGTCAGAGATAGTTCTGGATTCCCTATTCCGACTTTATAAATTAATCATAAATTGTGTAAAAATAATTAGGACTAAAAATTTATATGTATGGATTATTTATTGAGTCTATTTTTAATAGAAACAAACAACATGGTGTTGGATCTCTGTACAGGAAGAAATTTGATTCATAGTGCACAGGGGTTAGAGTAGCCAAACCCTGAAACAAGAGAGAATTTAACTAATAAATTGTACTAATTGGCCCTACCAAAAAATCTAGAAAAAAATTAATAAGTAGATATATGAGTCTAGTTTCAGGGAAAATTTACAAAATTTTATTTTGAGTTTCTTATCTCGAGATATAATTTGTTTAGCGAATGTGACGTAGATAGATAGTTTACCACGATAATTGTTTGAACTTGTTTACATGCTAAAATAAGTTTAGTAATGTCTCATGCTCGACTCCAGCGACGGTCTCGGGTAAGGGGGCGTTACACTTCCTGATTATGTTATCTACACATTTTTTAAATAAAAACGGATCCTCCCAGAAATAATACTGACTATCATGAAGAAATTTCTTCCTTTGTTGGTATGTCATTTCTCGAGGAATTTTCCACATGCTAAATAATTTACAAAACCAGAAAACCAAGGTGTTTCATGAATTCGACTTACCTCGAAGATATGCTCATCAAGAAAATTCTTATTAATTAGAACCAGTGAATACCTCATTTTGTTCCAGCTTCAATAGATGATCTACTACTTGATTTTCAACACCCTTTCTATCTTGGATCTCAATGTCAAATTCTTGGAGTAAAAGTATCCAAAAAATTAGCCTCGGTTTAGCATATTTATTCGTGAGTAAATACTTAATGGCCGCATGATCAGTAAACATTGTAACTTTGTTACCTGTAAGATATGAATGAAACTTGTCAAAAGCAAAAACTATAGCAAATAGTTCTTTTTCAGTTACCGTATAATTGAGTTGGGCTCCTGTAAAAGTTCTGCTTGCATAGTAGATAGGATGAAACACTTTGTTTCTTCTTTGACCCATCACATTTGTTTCTTCTTTGACCCATCACAGCTTCAACAGCGAAGTCACTTGCATCACACATCAACTCAAAAGGTGAGTTCCAATCGTGTGTAATAATTATTGGGGCTGAGATTACCTGGCTATTTAATTCTTCAAAAGCTTCTAAACATGCTTTGTTAAAGTAAAAAAACAATATCTTTTATTAGAAGCATACACAAAAGTTTAGAACTTTTTAGATAAACCTACGATAAAAACTAGCACGACTTAAGAAACTTCTAACTCCTTTCTGTAACACCCCTAACCAGTCTCTGTCACTGGATTACGATTACGAAGCATTACTGATCAATCGAAAATCATTTAACATCATAACATTAAATAATTTAACCTTATTAAAAACCAACCAATCATATGTATTTTGTCCCTAAATCGAGCCTTCGAGGCCCTAAAAATAGCTTAGAAACAATTCGAGACTAATTTGAAACAAACTAGAAAATTTTAGGAAAATATGAAAAATTTCAAAAATAGGGGACACACTGCTATATGACCAGGCCGTGTGGAATGCCCCAAGTCGTATAACTTTTGAAACAGGGACACACGACCATGTCTCAACCCATGTCCCTGCCCGTGTAACTCATTGAGTAGGGCCACACAACCGTGTTGTAGGCCGTGTGCCAGACCATGTAACTCTCTGACTTGAGAGACACGGCCGTAAAAGACACTGACTTAATACACACAGCTGTGTTTCTGACCGTGTGTGGCACACGACCAAGTGTGCACAGGGTCAGAGACACGGGTGTATCCCAGGCTGTGTACACCTAATTGAACCTTAAATGTCAAGTTTAACATTTCAAGCTTTTTGGACACTAAGCTCAAACCATGCTATTTCAACCATCCTAAGTGCCTAACCAATGTACCCTCATTGGTACCACAAGTATACACAATTATACAACAATATGAATCATCAAACTAAAGCATGTCAATTCACACAACTTAACACTCAACCAATATGCCTACTTTAACTGCCTGTTTTAGGGTCAAATCAAAATAGTGGTTTAGGGACCACAAATTTGAAGTAGAAATACTTATTTTTATTATTTCTTTAAGGTCTATAGTATGATTGAATGATTGTTTGAAAATTTCGTTAAGAAATTTTTTCGATAGAGTGTCCAATTTGACTAATAGGACTAAATTGCAATAGGTGCAAAATGTGTGTTCTAAAAGCCAGAGGTGTCTAATTGAAATGAAATTTTAAATTGGGGTCTTTAAATGGTATTTATACCATTATACTTTAATTTGGACAAAAATGGACATGGTTAGATAAAATTTTAATGTTTTAAGTGAAGGGCATTTTGGTCATTTGGTAAATAAAGACAAAATTAGCTAATAAAAAGATGTCATCTGTTCTAATTTGATCCCCCATGGTCAAAATTCACAAGGAGAAGACATAGCTAAGGTTTGGCCAACTTCCAAGCTCGATTGTAAGTCCGTTTTGTCCCGTTTTTAATGATTTTTATGTTTTTATGAATGTTGTAACTTGATTTAGCTATTTTAAGGACTAATTTTAAAGAAAATCAAATTTTAAAATTTTACCCATGTTGAATATTTGTGTATTTTTATGTCTAATGATAGAAAATGTCAAATAGGGACCTATTTGTAAAAGTTGTAAAATGTGTGTAAAAATGTGAATAAATGAAAAATGTGGGCTGTATGAGTACTATTAATATTCGGCTAGGCTTGGGTAATGAAGAAATCGAATGAAAATCATTTTACAATCCTAGGGACGAAAATGTAAAAAGTTAAAAAGTTAGAGGTATATTTTTGCCATAAGGTGTTTTTGGGATTAAATTGAATAATGTGATGATTGAATGAGTTAAATGTGGTATTATAGATCAAGAAAGACAAGGTTTTGACCTAAACCAGGGAAAAAACAAAGTTGTGGACTAAATCGAACTATTAGCCATTTTATACCAAGGTAAGTTCGTATGTTAAAAATAAGCTTTAATATGATTGTATTTTGTTGCTTTAATATTGCATGAATTGTATGTTTGATATATGTGGATGAGCTTAATCCTATGAACGAGTCCGAAGATGATTTGACAAGTAAGAAATCCCATTTGAACCTTAAGAATAGGGTAGTATACAAGTGACATGTCACTAGGGTTAGTATGTGTTATATGATCATGTAATTCGGGTGTTGGTCTTGTACGTCCTACCGGTGGCTGAGTATGCCAGCATATGTTGCGGATACTTGACAGCTTGTGTGAGCAGCACTACGTAGCTACATCTTGACTGACAGCTTGTGTGAGCAGGCTCGTTGATAGCTCGAGAGTGAGCAACTATGTGATATGAGATTTGAGGTAGCATTGGCTACATATGTGGCACTTAGTGTGCATATTTCTTGAGTATCCAACATCGTTATTCCGAGTGGTTCACGGGTATGTCAAAGATGAGAATATATATATGTAAATTCCTTTCGAGAGGGTACATGTAAGTACTTGAAGCTCATATCTATTAAATGCTTGAAATGATGCATATGAGGTAAGTTTTATGATGGAATGAGTTATGATTATGAGACCATGGTAAATGTACATTTAATTATGTTATATTA
This sequence comes from Gossypium hirsutum, assembly GCF_007990345.1. Classification (NCBI taxonomy): domain Eukaryota; kingdom Viridiplantae; phylum Streptophyta; class Magnoliopsida; order Malvales; family Malvaceae; genus Gossypium; species Gossypium hirsutum. The sequence goes on along the minus strand of NC_053430.1, from coordinate 54,516,331 downwards.
TTTAAATGTTATATGCATGGTAAGGTTGCTTATTTCTTACATACGAGCTTACTAAGCTATATAGCTTACTCCATTTATTTTCCATATTTTTATAGTGTCGCCAAGCTAGCTCGGATCGGAGATCGTTGAAGATTCGAATCACACTATCAAACTTTCATTTTAGGTATTGGTGATCTTAGTATTTTGAAAGAATGGCATGTATAGAGACTTGGTCATTTTGTTATATGTGTCATTTGATTTGGCCAAATGTATTGGCTTGTAATTGTCAAGGGCTTGTTTTGATATTTGGCCATGTAAATTGGCTTGTTTTGGTAAACATGGTTGTAAGCCTAAGTATATTCATATATGTGCCAATATCTTTGTTAATATGGTCATGGTATGCTTGGTGATTGATAGAAATGTGGTGTAAGGCTTGAATGTGAAATGTTTGGTAGTGTGATCTCAATTTGTTCATGGATTCCAAGTCAGAGAGTTACACGGGGTCGGGGACACGGGCGTGTGTAACCACACGGCCTGCCCACACGGGTGTGTCCCATATTCATACGGCCGTGTGACCCCTGTTTAGTGAAATTTTTTTCTAAGTTTGTAAATATTTCTAAAGTTCTCAATTTAGTCCTAGACCACTTCCAAAGCATGTTTTGGACCTCTTATGCTTGTGCTAGGGACTTTATGATTGAAAATGATTGGTTTTAATTTGGATGCAAATTTATGGCTTGGAATTGTATGATTGTTTGTGTGGTAAGTTCGGTAATGCCTCGTACCATATTCCGACGTCGAATACGGGTAAGGGGTGTTACACCTATCATAGACACCTCAAATCACAACATTTCAATATGACATATACTATAAACTTGTACCAAAAACATCTTCCTTCATTCACACATATCATAATTAGTTGTTTACTTGCACTTAAGATCATTCTTTATAGATTTACATATCAAAACAATAGTAATGACAAACAAGCCTATTACATGTCAAATAATTCAAATTGAACATTCCAAAAACTATCGAAAATAGGTGGATAGTGTGATCGAGTGCTGACCCGATCGTCCAACCTTTAGAAGGATCTACAAGAATAGAAATTAACACAAGTAAGCTCATTGAAGCTTAGTAAGTTCGATGTATAGAAAAAATAAATCTTACCGAAGTAAATACAACAATTCAATCAATAATAACTCAATTACAAGTGTTTCCTGTCATCCACAATCTCAAACCGATGAATTGCATAATTCAATTCAAAGCTCAAATAAATGTCATGCCTTTCAAAATCATTAAACAAGTTATAATTGTAACACCCTCAGCCCGTGTCCGTCGCCGGATTAGGGTTAAGAGGCATTATTGAACAATTTATAGTTCATATAAACATGCACTATATATATATATTACAAATCAAAATAATAATCCCATCATAGCTTACAATTTAATCAAATATTAAGTCTAAATTAATTATGTTATTCACCAACACAGCTCAAATAAACATAATCCAAAATGTGTCAAAATAATTTATACATATACAGAACATATAATACATTAATAACTTCACTACTAAATATTAAAATTATTTTAAAAAAAGGTCATGCACATTCTTATACAAGCAACCACACATCATTTACATACATACAAACGGTACATTCCATTGTAAATAATTATATAGATATCAACTCAAATAATTACACTACTCAAATAACTAACTAAAACTTACCAATAATATACCATTAGGAACTGAAACTTTCTTATTCATATTTATTGATTTCGGTTAACTAACAAACCACATAGTCAAACATATTCTTTTTTCTTCACTCATTAATCATATGCCAAATACATCTCATATAAATGACATATATTTTAATTTGCTAAAGCGTTAGGTGATATAACATAATACACTTCCATTATTATTTAATAACCGATACATATGATCAATACCAATATATATATTCAATAGATTTTGTACCAGCATATATCTTTACCACATTATAACCCAAGGCATATTAATATATTCAAGAACTAAATTACCAGTCAAGTAACTACCTTGTTTTATTTTTAGCATATGAACGAATATATTTAATAACTTAATTTAATTATTCAAGTTCAACTTCACATAAATATCTAAACTTAGATTGAACCACATTCAAATTATCCAAATATTCCATATATATATACTTATAAAAGATAATACATTCATACCATTTCCAAGGTCATTAATCAATTTCAATACTCAAACACATATTATAATTGCCTTTCATCCATAGCACATAGCATGAAAATCAAAATAAGTTCAACCCATAATTTAATCAAAATCAAACTCAAGCATAATAATTAAGCCATTTTCAACGCATGAAACATCTACCACAAACACCATCTATTCATAATACTTATTACTTTAACTAAAATGAATTTAACCTACAATCAAGCATAATCGAATAATCAAAACCAAGCTCACTAAGCATTATAATCAAGCACACATATGACCAAGCCTAAGCATAATTAACTAATTCACATATGCATACTTTATCTTAATATAAACACATCCAAACAAATTTAACATACTTATGACCGATTCTACCATACCACATACAAGGTTATGAACCAAAATTAATATACAAACACATAGCACAATTTATAATTATCCATAGCATACAACATTTTGACCAAAATAGACTTAAACCATAACTAAACCGAAACCAAAACCAAGCAAGGTAATTAAGCCATTTTCGCATGGCTAATATACAAATATTTTCAAAATAGCTAACCCTGAAGCCAGTCTATACATTCCATAATTTAAGTTTAGCTTATAAGGTACCAAAACAGTAGATAGTGTAATGAACTTGGCTAACAGTCACCGAGCTTGTAGCTTAACTCCAAAATCCATAAAACAGAGTAAACAAAACACACAGAGTAAGCTATCAAAGCTTAGTAAGTCATAAGCAAAAGAGTAACCTAATAATATCATCAATTTAATTAATTAAACCAAAGTATTTTATCAATATAAATATAGATCCAATCATATAAATTTCATATGATACAATTAAATATTCATTCATAAAAGTCACTTTGACCGAATGCTCACCTAGCCAAGTGAACTTATTATCATTAAAATTCCAAAGCTAAAAGGCCATTATTAACCTAGTTCACATACATATAAATGCACAAGCTCATATATTACAAAATAATTTTGATACACATATATTGGACTTGTAACCGAATACATATAATCATACATGCTCTTAAATTAAACTCATTCCATTATTACTCATATGGCCGAATATACTTATCTAACTCACATATAATTTTCAATTGCATTACACACAGTTTGTAGGAAGTACCAAATTATTCACTTACCATGTTTTAAGTAACCAGCAAACCAATTCGTACCTGGCCATCTGACCTGTTTTACATGTTCGAACATAACTTATCTTTGCCCGATGAACCATTCAGAATTGGATAGGACACTTAGATAATCACACAAATCATACAATGCCAACGTCCCAAACGTGGTCTTACATGTAGTCACATATCGATGTCGCTGTCCTAGACAGGGTCTTACTCGCAAACGCATATCGAAATCACATATCGATGCCATGGTCTTACTCGCACACATATATCGGAATCCTATGTCATGATATGTATCGTAACTATTGCTAAGGTTCATACGGGGCTCTTAGACGATGTAACTCGGTCGAAACGAATTCGGAAATGTAGTAATCAAGTTTTTTCATATTTAGTCATAACCAATATAAATTCTAACATTTCATAACATCATATAAATTTAACATTTAACTACCATTAAACACGTCTATTTGCTTATAAAATTACCTCGGACGATGTAAAACAAATCGAAGCGGCTATTCGACAACTTTTGTTTTTCCCCGATCCAAATCCGATTTCTTTGGTTCTTGATCTTAACATATTCAAATTAAGTTCATTCAAACATATTTTCATTCAATTTAGTCCAAAAACAAACAAATGGGCAAATTACTATTTTACCCTGACATTTACAATTTTTACAATTTAGTCCCTATTGCACAAAACACAAAATACACAAAATTTCAGCATACCCATGATGAGCCAAATTTTACCCGCTCTAAAAAAAATCCATATATTTCATTTATTTCACATTTTAGTCCCTCAAATTATTATTTTTTCAATTTAGTCCTAATTACTCAAAATCATCAAAAACTCCAATACAGAACATGTTAATCTAAAACATATCTTTCATAATTCACCATCAAACAACAAAAACCACAAGCTCTCAACAATGGCACAACTCAAAATATTCATCAAAATAAAAAAATTCAAGCATTGGTTTTGTAGTACTCGAAGCAACGATATCAAAAACGTAGAAATTATCAAAAGCCGAGTAAAAACGAACCTTGAATCAAGCTTGGAAGGTGGCTGAACCTTTGAAACCTTATTCTTTTCTTTCTTATTTAGCTATTCGATCATGGAAGAAAAATATAAACTATGGCTTGTTTGTTTATGTTTTATTATATATTATTATATATTTTACCATTATAACCTTAACAAATTTAATTAGAAAACATATATAACATGCCCATTACCATCCACCTATAAAACCAATGGTTTATTTGCATTATAAATGCCTCCACTAATAAAGACAACAACAAATTAGCACTTGCACGTTTAACCACCAACTTTTTCTTTTACGCGATTAAATCATTTTATTTAATCGGACACGCAAATGATAAAATTAAATTATGAAAATTTCACAAATATTAATTCACACATAATAAAAACAGAAAATAATATTTAAATATTTTTTTGACTTAGATTTGTGGTCTCAAAACCACCATTTCGATTAGGGTCTAAATCGGGCTGTTACAACTCTCCCCCCTTAGGGATTTTCGTCCTCGAAAATCTTACCGGTGAATAGGTTTGGATAATGTTCCCTCATTGCAACTTCTGGCTCCCACATTGCTTCCTCAACTCTGTGTTTATGCCACAGTACTTTAACCAATGTAATTTTCTTATTCGTAACTCTTTAATTTCACGAGCCAGGATGCGAATCGGTTCTTTTTCGTACGTCATATCAGGCTTAATCTCAATCTCAGATGGACTAATCACATGTGAAGATTAGATCGATATCTACGAAGCATCGAAACATGGAATACATTGTGGATCTTTTCTAGCAAAGGTGGTAACAACAGTCTATAAGCAATTGGTCCGATGCGTTCTATTACCTTATACGACCCAATAAACCTCGGACTCAATTTGCCTTTGCGACCAAATCTGAGTATCTTTTTCCATGGTGAGGCTTTCAAAAGGACTTTATCTCCGATCTGAAACTCTATATCTTTACATTTTAAGTCCGCATACAATTTCTGATGGTCTAATGCTGCTTTTAGACTTTCACGAATCACTTTCACCTTCTGTTCAGTTTCTCTGATCAAGTCAACCTCGTGTATCTTATTTTCACTGAGCTCAATCCAATACAATGGTGTACAAAATTTACGGCTATACAAAGCCTCATAAGGTACCATTTTGATACTCGATTGAAAGCTGTTATTATACGCAAATTCAATCAAAGGTAGGTATCATTCCCACATACCTTCGAACTCGAGAATGCAACATCTCAACATATCCTCAAGTATTTGAATGATTCACTCAGACTGACCATCTGTTTATGGATGGAAAGTAGTGCTGAAATGTAGTTTTGTACCTAATGCACCTTGCAATTTCTTCCAAAACCGCGATGTAAACCTTGGATCTCTATTCGAAACAATAGATATAGGTACACCATGTAATCTTACAATTTGAGAAACATACAATTCAGCCAACTTATCAAGTGAGTAGTCTATACATATCGAAACAAAATGAGCCGATTTAGTCAATCTATCCACAACAACCCAAATTGCATCTTTCTTGCTTGGTGTTAACGGTAAACTAGATACAAAATCCATAATAATTCTGTCCCACTTCCACTCTGGTATCATAATCGGCTGAAGAAATCTAGAAGGTACCTCATGCTCTTCTTTTACTTGTTGACAGATTAAGCATTTTGAAACAAAGTTAGAAATATCTCGTTTCATACCATGCCACCAATAAAGCTGCATCAGATCATTATACATCTTCGTGCTACCTGAGTGAACAGATAATCAACTGCTGTGAGCTTCACTCAAAATCATCTGAATCAACTCTAAATTCTTCGGAACGCCTATTCGATTCCTGAATCTTAAACAATCATCAGCATCAACTCGAAACTCTAAATCAACATTTGAATTACATTGAGCTCGTTTTGTTATCAACTCGTTATCAACCTTTTGGGCATCACAAATTTGTTGAACAAATAACGGTCTTTCTTTCAATTTAGGTATTATTGAACCGTCATCAGACATAGTCATATACGTATTCATTAGACGCAAAGAAAACATTGATTTTCAGCTTAAAGCATCCGCAACAACATTAGCCTTCCCCAGGTGATAGTCAATCACAAGCTCATAGTCCTTTAGCAATTTTAACCATCGACGTTGTCTCAAATTCTGATCTTTCTGAGTCATCAAGTATTTCAGAATTTTGTGATCTGAAAAACATGACATTTCTCACCGAACAAATAATGGCGCCATATTTTCAATGTGAACACAATAGCTGCCAATTCTAAATCGTGTGTCGGATAGTTCCTTTTATGTGGCTTTAGCTGTCTCGAGGAATAAGCTATAACTTTGCCTTCCTGCATCAAAACACAGCCCAAACCATTTAAAGATGCATCACTATAGATAACAAATTCTTTACCCAATTCTGGCTGAACTAGTACTGGAGCTTTGGTTAAGTGGGCTTTTAATTTATCAAAGCTTTTCTGACAATTCTCTGACCACTCGAACTTAACATCTTCCTGTAATAGTTTCATCATCGAGGCTGCAATCATAGAGAAGCCTTTCACGAACCGTCTATAATAACCAGCAAGTCCCAGAAAACTTCGAACTTCAAAAATATTCTTAGGAGGTTTCCAATCAAGTGTAGCTGAAATTTTGCTCGGATCAACCCGAATACCCGATGCTGATATGACATGGCCTAGAAAACTAACTTCACTTAACCAGAATTCGCATTTACTAAACTTCGCATACAACTTCTTGTCTCGCAAAGTCTATAACACAAGTCTCAAATGTTTGGCATGTTCAGCTTCATTACGGGAGTAGATCAAAATGTCATCTATAAACACAACCACAAACCGATCCAGATATGGTCTAAAGATTCGATTCATCAAATCCATGAAAACAGCAGGTGCATTAGTAAGTCTGAAAGGCATAACTAAAAACTCATAATATCCGTACCTCATTCGAAAAGCAGTCTTTGGCACGTCAGAGTCTTTAACTCACAACTAATAGTGGCCTGATCTCAAATCTATCTTCGAAAAATACTGTAGCCCCTTTCAGTTGATCAAACAGATCGTCAATCTGTGGAAATCGATACTTATTCTTTATAGTCACCTTATTGAACTGCCTATAATCAATGCACATTCTCATGGTTCAGTCTTTCCTTTTCATAAACAACACTGGTGCACCCTAAGGTGAGAAACTCGGTCGCGCGAAACCTCTAACTGTCAACTCTTGCAGCTGAGCTTTCAATTCTTTTAATTCTGTAGATGCCATTCTGTATGGAGCTATGGATATCGGAGTCGTTCTAGGCATTAACTCAATACCAAACTCTACCTCCTAAACAGGTGGCAAACCCGACAATTCTTTAGGAAACATATCTGAATACTCACATACGACTGGTACTGACTCAATGTTTCTTTTGGCCACTTTATTGTCAAGCACGTAGGCAAAATAAGCTTCACACCCTTTTCTCACATATTTATGAGCTAGCATCGAAGAAATCACTGCTGGTAATCTATTCAGATTATTAGATTTAATCCGAATAATCTTGTCATTCTAGCACCGTAAATCAATGGTCTTTCTTTTGCAGTTTATAATAGCATCGTGCAAGGTTAACCAGTCCATACCTAAAATTATGTCGAACTCATCAAATGACAATAGCATCAAATCAGCCTGAAAGCATGAATCTCGAACCATCAAGGGGCAAATCTTACACATTTTGTCAACCATAACACACCGGCCCAAGGGGTTTGACACTCTAATTACAAACTCAGTAGACTCAACAGGTAAAGTCTTACTGAATACTAATGTCTCACACACATAAGAATGAGTAGAACCAGGATCAATCAATGCAATTACATTAGTATCATAAAGAGTGAATGTACCAGTGATGACATTTGGGGATGAAGCCTCCTCTCGTGCGCGAATAGCATAGGCTTTGGCAGGTGCACGAGCCTCAGATCTGATTGCTGTATCTTTAATTCCTCTCTAATCACCACTTGTATTACCCGCATTTCTAGATGGTCTACCCCGAGTTGCAGTATTACTCGATCTCGTGTTCTGCACTGGATTTTCTTCAACTAACCCTGGACAATTTTGAATATAATGATATGTCGATCCATATTTAAAACAAGCCCAATCATGCAATCTGCAACTATCGGGATGTCGTTTACCATAATGTTTACACTCGGGTTGATTTGATTTGACATTCCCTACACTAGCTACTGAGGTAGCTCTCGAGCTCATAAGTGGTCTACTCTGATCTCGTCTAGAATAACCCAAAGTGGCTTTGGGACGGCTGAAATCATCTCAGAACTTCTTTGGTGCCGATTGGAATGACTTACCGGATGTTCTTTTTCGTGCATCTCTAGCTTCAAAGTCAGGTTTTCTTTTCTCTTTCCCAAGCTCTTCAGCTTTGTGGGCTCGCTCAACCAGTACTACGAACTCTTTTATCTCAAGTATGCCAACTAATAATTTAATATCTTCATTCAGACCATCTTCAAATCTTTTGCACATTATAGCTTCGGTCGAAACACACTCTCAGGCATACCGACTGAGTCTCACAAATTTTCGCTCATACTCTGTCACGGTCATCCGACCCTGTTTCAGCTTCAAAAATTCTTTTTGCTTCTGATCAATAAATCTCTGGCTGATATACTTCTTATGAAACTCAGTCTGAAAGAATTCCAAGGTCACCCGTTCTTTCGAAACCACAGATACTAGGGTATTCCACCAGTGATATATTGTGTCTCGAAGTAATGATATGGCACATTTCAAACATTCATCTAGTGTACAGGACAACACATCAAACACACGGATAGTATTATCAAGCCAGAACTCAGCCCGCTTATCATCATCATCAGTAGCTTTAAACTCTTCAGCCCCGTGTTTTCTAATTTTATCAACAGGTGTTTTATATAATCTCAGTGGATCACTTACTTGAGGCATAGCAAGCATCGAAGATGGATTAGTCGGGGGTGGAGGTTGTTGTAAAGCCGGGTTAGTCCGGATATGTTGAGTAAACCAGTCATTGATCATTTGATAAAGGCTTGTTTAGCCTCATTTGAGAATTAGTCGGCCCTGTCCCTTGCGCGGGAGCAGGCGCTACACTCTCGACATCATCAGCTACAGCTATGTCGAGATCCATTTATTATATACAAAAACACATTTTCAAATGTCAGAAGTCATCACACTATCGCAGTATATAATATGACATGTATAGCTAAACTCACACATGCTACGTTAGTCCTAGAATCGACTAAACCGTAGCTCTGATACCAATAAAATGTAACACCCTCAGCCCATGTCCATCGCTGGACTAGGGTTAAGAGGCATTACTGAACAATTTACAGTTCATATAAACATGCACTATATATATATTACAAATCAAAATTTTAATCGCATCATAGCTTACAATTTAATCAAATATTAAGTCTAAATTAATTATGTTATTCACAACACAGCTCAAATAAACATAATCCAAAATGTGTCAAAATAATTTATACATATATAGAACATATAATACATTAATAACTTCACTACTAAATATTAAATTTATTTTAAAAAAAAGGTCATGCACATTCTTATACAAGCAACCACTCATCATTTACTTACACACAAAAGGTACATTCCATTATAAATAATTATATATATATCAACTCAAATAATTACACTACTCAAATAACTAACTAAAACTTACCAATAATATACCATTAGGAACTAAAACATTCTTATTCATATTTATTGATTTCGGTTAACTAACAAACCACATAGTCAAACATATTCTTTTTTCTTCACTCATTAATCATATGCCAAATACATCTCATATAAATGACATATATTTTAATTTGCTAAAGCGTTAGGTGATATAACATAATACACTTCCATTATTATTTAATAACCGATACATATGATCAATACCAATATATATATTCAATAGATTTTGTACAAGCATATATCTTTACCACATTATAACCCAAGGCATATTAATATATTCAAGAACCAAATTACCAATCAAGTAACTACCTTATTTTATTTTTAACATATGACCGAATATATTTAATAACTAAATTTAATTATTCAAGTTCAACTTCACATAAATATCTAAACTTAGATTGAACCACATTCAAATTATCCAAATATTCCGTATATATATACTTATAAAAGATAATACATTCATACCATTTCCAAGGTCATTAATCAATTTCAATACTCAAACACATATTATAATTGCCTTTCATCCATAGCACATAGCATGAAAATCAAAATAAGTTCAACCCATAATTTAATCAAAATCAAACTCAAGCATAATAATTAAGCCATTTTCAATGCATGAAACATCTACCATGAACACCATCTATTCATAATACTTATTACTTTAACTAAAATGAATTTAACCTACAATCAAGCATAATCAAATTATCAAAACCAAGCTCACTAAACATTATAATCAAGCACACATATGACCAAGCCTAAGCATAATTAACTAATTCACATATGCATACTTTATCTTAATATAAACACATCAAAACTAATTTAACATACTTATGACTGATTCTACCATACCACATACAAGGTCATGAACCAAAATTAATATACAATCACATAGCACAATTTATAATTATCCATAGCATACGACATTTTGACGAAAATAGACTCAAACCATAACTAAACCGAAACCAAAACCAAGCAAGGTAATTAAGCCATTTTTGCATGGCCAATATTCAAACATTTTCAAAATAACTAACCCTGAAGCCAATTTATAAATGCTATAATTTAAGTTTAGCTTATAAGGTACCAAAACAGTAGATAGTGTGATGAACTTGGCTGACAGTCCCTAAGCTTGTAGCTTAACTCCAAAATCTATAAAACAGAGTAAACATAACACACAGAGTAAGCTATCAAAGCTTAGAAAGTCATAAGCAAAAGAGTAACCTAATAATATCATCAATTTAATTAATTAAACCAAAGTATTTTATCAATATAAATATAGATCTAATCATATAAATTTCATATGATACAATTAAATATTCATTCATAAAAGTCACTTTGACCGAGTGCTCCCCTAGCCAAGTGAACTTATTATCATTAAAATTCCAAAGCTAAAAGGCCATTATTAACCTAGTTCACATACATATAAATGCACAAGCTCATATATTACAAAATAATTTTGATACACATATATTGGACTTGTAACCGAATACATATAATCATACATGCTATTAATTTAAACTCATTCCATTATTACTCACATGGATGAATATACTTATCTAACTCACATATAATTTTTAATTGCATTACACATAGTTTGTAGTAAGTACCAAATTATTCACTTACCATATTTTAAGTAACCAACAAACCAATTCGTACATGGCTATCTGACCTGTTTTACATGTTTGAACATAACTTATCTTTGCCTGATGAACCATTCGGAATTGGGTAGGATACTCGGATAATCACACAAATCGTACGATGCCAACGTCCCAAACGTGGTCTTACATGTAGTCACATATCGATGCCGCTGTCCTAGACAGGGTCTTACTCGTAAACGCATATCGGAATCACATATCGATGCCATAGTCTTACTCGCACACATATATCGGAATCCTATGTCATGACATATGTATCCTAACTATTCCTAAGGTTCATACGAGGCTCTCGGACGATGTAACTCGGTCAAAACGAATTCAAAAATGTAGTAATCAAGCTTTTTCATATTTAGTAATAACCAATATAAATTCTAACATTTCATAACAACATATAAATTTAACATTTAACTACCATTAAATACGTCAATTTGCTTATAAACTTACCTCGGACGATGTAAAATGGAACGGAGCGACTATTCAACAACTTTCATTTTCCCTCGATCCAAATCTGATTTCTTTTGTTCTTGATCTAAACATATTCAAATTAAGCTCATTCAAACATATTTTCATTCAATTTAGTCCAAAAACACATAAATTGGAAAATTACTATTTTACCCCTGACATTTACAATTTTTACAATTTAGTCCCTATTGCACAAAACACAAAATACAAAAAATTTCAGCATACCCACGACGAGCCGAATTTTACCCACGCTCAAAAAAATCCATATATTTCATTTATTTCACATTTTAGTCCCTTAAATTGTTATTTTTGCAATTTAGTCCTAATTACTCAAAATCATCAAAAACTCCAATACAAAACATGTTAATCTAAAACATATCTTTCATATTTCACTATCAAACAAAAAAAATCTCAAGCTCTCAACAATAGCACAACTCAAAATATTCATCAAAATAAAAAATTCAAACATGGGTTTTGTAGTACTCGAAGCAACGGTCTCAAAAACGTAGAAATTATCAAAAACTGAGTAAAAATGAACCTTGAATCAAGCTTGGAAGGTGGCCGAACCTTTGAAACTTTATTCTTCTCTTTCTTATTTAGCTATTCGATCATGGAAGAAAAATATAAACTACGGCTTGTTTATTTATGTTTTATTATATACATATTATTATATATTTACCATTATAACCTAAACAAATTTAATTAGAAAACATATATAACATGCCCATTACCGTCCACCTATAAAACCAATGGTTTATTTGCATTATAAATGCCTCCACTAATAAAGACAACAACAAATTTGCACTTTCACATTTAACCACCAACTTTTCCTTTTACGCGATTAAGTCATTTTATTTAATCGAACACGCAAATGATAAAATTAAATTATGAAAATTTCACAGATATTAATTCAAACATAATAAACAAAGAAAATAATTTTTAAATATTTTTCTGACTCAGAATTATGGTCCCGAAACCACCATTTTGATTAGGGTCTAAATTGGGTTGTTACAATAATACAATTGTAACACCGTATACCTGTAACCCATGCTAGGGAGGAGTACAAGGCATTATCTAACTTGATCTCATGCATTCAACCAATCTCAAGTCACTGAGACTTGATCCAACTTAAAACTATTTCAATATCTACTTTAAACTTCTTATTATGGACCTACGAGCCCCAAATCGATCATTGGAAACTATTCGAAACCATTCCGGGTCTTTAAATCAACCTTAAGAAGTTTGCCTTTAACTTGGGGCACACGCCCGTGTGACCATTTCAACATGGTCGTGCTGATGGCCCTTGTGGCTCACACGGCCTAGGCACCTAGGGACACGCCCATGTCCCTTAGCCGTGTGGAATTAATTTCTAATTCACACTTACAGGGGTTTTCACACGGCCGAACACACGCCCGTGTCAATAGCCCGTGTCCCTCACACGGCCACGACACACCCGTGTTCTAGCCCGTGTGCAAAAACATGGACATTCTATTTCTGATGTCAGAACAAGGCACACGCCTGTGTGCTTGGCCTTTTCCTCTACACGGCTGAGACACACGGCCGTGTCTCTACCTGTGTGTTTATTACCATGCATACTGACTTGAAATTTTTACGTGCAGGGGACACACGACCAGACCACACGTCCATGGGGCAAACCGTGTGTCACACATAGCCTAGACACACGCCCGTCTGGACAATATAAGGCTATTTACCAAGCCCCATTGCCACCCTTATCTACCTATTTTCATACAAATACCCACCAATACCAAAATGAGCACAATTTCTCTAATCCAAACAACCACATTAGACATTCATTCAACCATAATAATGCATCATTTATAACTTCAAATTGAATGTTAGCCATCATTCAAAGCTTAATACAATTTGAAGGGTATCCACTCCCAAGCCAACACATTTGGCCAATACTCAAAAATAAAAAATAATAAAGTCTTAGTCCTATACATGCCATGTTCAAAAATATAAACCCAACTATACCAAAAGCTTTGGTCGATAGTGTGATCGATTTCTCTGACTTCTGGAATCCTTGAGCTAGTTAGGCGGCACTGTAAGGAAATGAAAAGGAAAGGGAGTAAGCATAAAAGCTTAGTAAGTTGCATATAAGTAAGTACACAACAACATTTTATCAATGATCCACATGCTCATGATACCAAGGTAGGCATAGGCATAACTTACTTATTACCATCCATACTAGTCACATATTGTTCAATGATTTCATACGTACCAATTAGGTACCTGTACCACTGACAACACAGTTGTACTTTCTTCATTAACTTAAGAACATAACATTCACCGTTGAACCATTTGGAACACTACAGGATATTCATTATGCCTCAAATGTAGGTAAAGTGTCGATGCCATGTCCCAGACATGGTCTTACACTGGCTCACATCTCAAGTCGATGCCATGTCCTAGACATGGTCTTACATTGGCTCACATCTCAAATCGAAGCCATGTCCCAAACATGGTCATACACTGACTCACATCTCAAGTCGATGCCATGTCCCAGACATGGTCTTACACTGACTATCATCTCGTAGCCGATGCATGTCCCAAAACATGTCTTACACTGGCTTATGATACATGATATTCGTGACAGGTTTTAAATATTTATAATGAATCATTCTTGAAACTAACTATTCTCACGATGAAGGCAAGTGTACCTATCGAACAGTAGTATAGCTCTAGCAAGACCGGATTATCGAACCCAAAGAAACTAAAAGTACTAGTATTAACTTTCTTTTTATTATCTAGCCTAAAAATAATGGGGTTTGTTTTAACTAACTAATTAACTAAACTAAGAATTCACAGAAAATAGAATTGGGGAATTACTTTTGGAAAAAAATTTAAATTAAGACAATACCTAAGGAAAAATCCACCAAGACTTCACTTGTTATTTGACTTTGAATCAGACGATTTATTCATTTGACTTGATCCGTAGAAATCCTTAAGTTATATTATTATCCCTCTGGAGACTAACAACGTCTAACCCTAGGTTGAATAATTGAAATATCTTTCTAATTAACTCCTTAGGGTTGCATTAACTCGATCTATGGATCCCCTTATTAGGTTTCACCCTAATCTGGCAAAATCTTGTCACCCTATCTCTAGGCGCGCAATCAAGTCCGCTTAATTATGACCAATGTACTCTTAGACAGGGTCTATTCCTCCTCTGAATAAGAGCTTAACTTGAATCAATATCCTGGAATATCAAAACAAGAATTAAGAACACATAACTAAGAACAAGTCAAATATTTATCATACAATTCAGATAATAATAACAAGATCTATCTTAGGTTTCATTCCCCTTAGGTATTTAGGGGTTTTAGTTTATAACTAAAAAGGTAAACATCTCAGAAGAATAATGAATACAAAACATAAAGAAAAACCCAAAACTCCCGAAGGGAAATTGAGGGGAGATCTTCAGTCTTGATGATGAATCCGGCTTCTAAGATGGATCAATCGGCTTTCCTTGAGCAGTTCCCTACTTCCTCCTCTGTGGCTTTTCCTCATCTAGGGTGTATTTATAGGCTTTAGAATGCCTAAGAACCCTCAAAATTGGCCTTTTTCGAATTGGACTCAATTTGGGCTCGACAGGGACACGCCCGTGTATGATTACTTCAGGCCGTGATCAAGCCTATTAAATAGGCATGGGCGTGTGGACCACCCGTGTGAGTCGTGCTTCGATTCTGCCAAATTGACACGGCCGTGTGGTCTATCCGTGTGAGGAGGTCCAGGCCGTGTTGATTTCGTACATTGGCCCATTTTCTCCGTTTTTGGCCCGTTTCTTGTTCCTTTCACTTTGCTATGCTCACCTAAGTATAAAATATGAAATTAAGGCATTAGAAGCATCAAATTCACCAATTTTAAAGAAATATCATCCATAAAATGTTCTAAGCATGGGATAGAAATATGTACAAATTACGGTTTATCAGCTTATGTCTCGAGCTCGATGCATGTCCCAAACTTGTCTTACACTAACTCTCGTCTCAATGCCGATGCCATGTCCCAGACATGGTCTTACACTGGCTCTCATAATGTGGCTGATGCATGTCCTGACTTGTCTTACACTAGTCAACAACAACCCATATGTCATGGCATGAACATCCGATTTATTTCCTAGATTCAAACAGGAATTGTACTATCTCTATTATCATCATACCATCTCAATTCCACAATCAAGCAATTCATGCTATATTAATTAAAATACAATTCAACACATACATTAGTACTGTAATTGTATTATTTACATACAACTTACCTCGGATTACAAAACGTATACGACTAGTCAGTTTAGTCGATTTGCTTAGCTTTTCCCCAGTCTAGGTTCGGATTTGACAATTCTTGATCTAGAATAGCAAAATGCACTCATTTAATCACTAAATAAAATTAAGCAACTAAAAATTCACATCTTCAGTAAAATGACCATTTTGCCCCTAGAATTTGGCAAAATGACCATTTTACCCCTATGCTCGAAAATTGATTTTTATCAAATTTATTCGCATCTTAGGCCTAGCTGAACTCTTTTTACTCTTATAGCAACCCCAAATTCTCTCTATTTCACACATTTATCACTTATTTTGCAACTTATGCAAAATAGTCCCTTTAAGTGTTTTCATGCTAGCACCTTTCTCAAATGTTGTCTATTACACAACTAAGACTCATATTCTTCCATAAAATTTTAGAAAACACCTTAAATTTTCTGATGGAAAAACCTTAAACTATCAACCATTTTGCAAAATAGACCCCTCATTTGAAAGCTCAAGCTTCAAGGGTCTCAAAAATACAATAATCATCAACAAAGGACATGGAAATCACTTACTTGTGAGTGCTTCAAGTTTCTGAAATTTTTGAAGCTTAAAACCCCTAAGAATGGCTGAAAAATCGGTGGAGTAGAAACTATGAAAAAGATGATATCTTTTTCTTTCTTTATTTTATTCACTTAGGTCATCATATTACCTAACATTGACTTTTCAACACACTTGTTTCCTATGGCCGGCCAAGCCAAGATTTAGGGGTCTAATTTCCCTATAAAATCCCCCAATTTTTCTCTAGCTAATTGACACCTTTGGCTATCAATTTAGGACTTTCACATTTATGCGATTTAGTCCTTTTTCGAAATTGGGCTCACAAACGTCAAAATTAGCTCACCAAAATTTTCATGTACTGTTATAAACATGCTATGACTCCAAAGTAATAATAAAATGATTTCTCTAAATTTGGATTTGTGGTCCCGAGACCACTATTCTGACTAGCCCCAAAATCGGGCTGTTACAACAATGATTTATGACCTGATGAACGACTTACGGATACGAGTACACAAGTAATCCAACCGAAACACGCCAATCAATCATAAGAGCTAAACCACTGAATAAAACGCCAAATGCTCATAAGAGATAATCCATCCAATAACATGCCAAATGCTCATAAGAGCTAATCCACCTGATAACACGCCAAATGCTCATAAGAGCTAATCCACTTCATAACATGCCAAATGCTCATAAGAGTTAACCTACCCGATATCACACCAAATCAGGGAGTATAATGTGAGTGTTCGCAACAAATGCTGAACTTCGATATACTCAGGAATATATTTATCACACGACATCAATCTTCACTTCAACTTCCCCCCTGTAACACGCCGATATTCAGTCATACTCTATCTCTCGTTCATCCGGTCTAAGTACTAAAATTTAATAACATTTTCTCAACATCATTATAACCTCAATTAAACAATTAAAATAAACTATTTCACATTATATCATCAAACCATTCATATAAATATCAAATTATAAACAGCGAACTTACCTCGACTGACTTTAATAGTTGTAGTAGTTTAGGGACTATTTCGTAATTTTTCCTTTTCCACGTAAATCAACATTGTCTTGATCTAAAATATAAAATTATAAATTATTAGCTTACATTTAATATTCCAATTTACTTTACATTTATACCCTTTTATTTTTTAAATTACACAATTGCCCTAACTTTTACAATTTTTGCAATTTAGTCCCTTAAACCGAAAATCATCGAAATAACCATTTTCTCAAGTCAAAAGTTTCATTCGAATATTCAAGGCTTCTAAAAATTCCACAAAACACCTCTTATTCACCAATAAACCATGTAATTTTAACATTTTAACAATTTAATCCTTTAATAAAAAACTAATTAAAATCACTTCACAAAACAACCAAAAATCACAATCAAAACTTCAATCACATAATTATCATCACAAACAACCAAGATTCATCAATGGTAACTTCTAAAGTTTTTAATAGATTCAAAAACGAAGGATGGGCTAGTTGGACCTAGTCGCAACGATCTTAAAAACATAAAAATTACAAGAAATGGGTACAAAAATCACTAACATGCAACGAATTAAACTTGGCCGATTCTCTGAGCATAAGCAACCATGGACATCAGTTTTTGCATGAAGAATTTAGGAAAAAGATGATAATTTCATGTTTTATTTTTTTAATTAATACTATTTACCTTTTTAACCATTAAAAACAATAAAAATTACTTTAAATGCCACATAGACTATCCACTTAATTAATATAAGATCTATTTTCCTTATTGGCCCTCTCACATTTAATAATTAAGCCATTTGATCATCTAATTGCAATAATGAAAAAATTTCTTAACTAAATTTAACTACGACCCTAATGACTCCATAAATATTTTATAAATAATATTTACGAGTCGACACGACAGAAATTTGTGGTCCCAAAACCATTATTTTATCACTATTGAAAAACGAGCTGTTACACTTTCACAATAACTAGAGGTGGTAATATTTCAATTATGTCCACCTTTGCTTTATCCACTTCAATTCCATTTTTAAAAATTTTATATCCTAAGAAAATTCCCTCCTTAAATGTAAAATGACATTTCTCCTAGTTAAGGACAAGATTCATCTTCTCGCATCTTTTTAGTACCTTAGCCAAATTACTGAAAAACATCATAAGTGTTACCAGAAATAGAAAAATCATCCATGAAAACCTTAATTAAAGTTTCTACCATGTCAGTGAAAATTGCCATCATTCATTACTGAAATGTGGTAAGTCCATTATAAAAGCCGAAAGACATTCACCTAAAAGAAAATTACTATACGGGTAAGTAAAAGTAGTTTTATGTTGGTCTTCCGAGGTACAACTATTTGGTTGTATCTCGAATATCCATCTAAAAGGAAGTAAAATTCGTTACCTGTCGGTCGATCTAACATCTTATCCATAAAAGGTAATGAAAAATGATCATTATGAGTGACTTTGTTCAATTTTCTGTAGTCAATACAGATTTTCCAACCTGTGATAGTTTTCATTGGGATTAACTCGTTACGTTCATTCTCGAAAATCATGATTCCACATTTATTTGGTACACATTGTACCAGACTGACCCAAGAACTATCTAATATGGGATAGATAATTCCCGCATCTAACCATTTAATCAATTTCTTCCGTATTGCTTCTTTCATGATAGGATAAAGTCTCCTTAGATTTCTTGTAAAAACATTAGCCCCGCTCAGTTCATAATGACAATATTTTGACCTTTTTTTAATTCCATGGATTATTCTCATTATGCACATAAATGAGGAGCCGTATGAGGTGAAAATCTCATGTACGATTTTGGAACGGAGAATTCTTTGAATCGAATTAAATTATTAAAATAATATAAAACTTGATTACGAGGTTTAATTTCGAAATAGTGAGTTTTAATTGAGTTAGGACCTAATTGGAAAAGTGATAAAATAAAATATTAATAGTAAGTCCTGACTATGTGTAGTAATATATATATGAACTAAAATAGGGGAGTATTAAAAAAACTATAATTGTAACAACCCATTTTTGGTAAAATCGAAACAATAGTTTCGGGACTACAAATCTGATTTCGGAAGAAAAATTAGTTTTATATTAATTTATGGTATATAGTATGATAGTAATGTCGTATAAAAATTTTGTAAAGAAATTTTACCGATTACATGTTTAATTTGATAAAGGACCAAATTGCACAAAGTGCAAAAGTTGAGTTCTAATAGCTAAAGGGATTAAATAGCTATAGAACTTTAAAGTGGAAGCTCTTATGTGGTAAATTGACCATTTAAAAATGCTTAATGCTTAAGGATAATGATTCATCCATGAAAAATAAAATAAAGAAAAGGATGAAATTGGAAGGTGAAAAAAATAAAAGATGATAATTAATAAAATAATGAAAATATCATCTTTTTCATCATCTTTCCCAAATTATTTCCAAGGAAACCCTAGCTAAGAGAAAGTAGCTCAAGCAAGCTTATTTTGATCAATTAGGTATGTTATCTTGTCCTGTTTTTAATGATTTTTATATTTTCAAGATCGTAATAGCTTAATCTAGCTATCTCAGGGGTTAATTTGTAAAGTGATCAAAGAACTAGAGTTTTTCCAGGGATGAACATAGATGAATTATGAATTTTTATGGTAGAAAATGAAAGGTGGTTGATAGATAAACAACTTTTGTAAAGGGAATTTTGATGAAATTATGATTTAGTGTAACACCCTACACCCATACCCTTCGTCGGGACGAAATACGAGGCATTACCTAACTTTAAACTCATGCTTGCAAACATTTCTGAGTCACCACAACTCTGCTCAAATTGAAACTTTTTTTAATTTCTACTTTAAACTTCTTATCATGGGCTTATGAGCCCCAAATCAACCATGGGAAACTATTCGGGATCATCCCGGGCCCTTAAGCCACCTATAGTAAATTTATATTTGAAATAGGGCACACGCCTGTGTGGAAGGGCAACACGCCCGTGTGGCCATTTCAACATGGTCATGTCGATGGCCCATGTGGCTCACACGGCCTAAGCAATACAAGGACACCCTCGTGCCCTCCACCCCTGTGGAATTAATTCTAAATGCACACCTACAGGGGTTTTCACACGGCCTGGCACACACCCGTGTCCTTGGCCCGTGTCCTTCACACGGCCATGACACGCCCGTGTCCTAGCCCGTGTGTAAAAACCTGGACATTCTGTTTCTGATGTCAGCAACCCAAAAATGTCACACAGCCAAGGCACAAGCTCGTGTGCTAGGCCGTGTCCTTCACACGGCTGAGACACACGGTTGTGTCTCTGCCCGTGTGTTTACTACCATGCATACTGACTTAAAAATTTTACGTGCAGGGGACACACGTCCAGACCACATGCCTATAAGGCAAACTGTGTGTCACACACGGCCTAGACACACACCCGTGTGTCACCCCTGTGGACAATATAAGGCTATTTACCAAGCCTCTTAGCCGCCTTTATTTACACAACCTGCACAGTGACAACCAAAACCAATCCAAGACTATCTCATGCAACCAAATCAGCCACAATAAACAACATTCCATTTGTGCATTTTACTCATCCGTGAACATAACATCTTTGCATATAAATCAAAATGAATATTAGCCATCATTCAAGGCTTAATATAAAATGAAGGGTTTCCAACCCAAGCCAACACATTTGGCTAGTTCTTAATGACACAAAAATAGTGAAGTCTAAGCCCTATACATGCCATATTAAAAAATACAAATCAAAGTATACTGAATGCTTCGATTGATAGTGTGATCGATATCTCTGACTTCTGTTGATCCTTGAGCCAGATAGGCGGCACTATAAGAAAATGGAAAATGAGAGAGAGTAAGCATAAAGCTTAGTAAGTTGCACATAAATGAATATACAACATAACTTTACCATTCATCAACAAGTATCATAATACACAAGTGGTATAAGAAAAACTTACTCATCAATATTCAATACACCTCATATAGCATATATTGAGCTCACATTTCATACATACCATATAGGTACCTGTACCACTCACAACTCGGTTATACTTTTCTTGTTAACTTGAAATCATACTTTCACCGTTGAACTATTTGGAGCAATATCGGATACTTATTTAGCCTCAAACATGGGGTCAGGTGCTGATGCCATGTCCCAGACATGGTCTTACACTGACACATCTCGTAGCCGATGCATGTCCCAGACATGTCTTACACTAGCACTCGTCTCAATGCCTATGCCATGTCCCAAACATGGTCTTACACTGGCTCACACCAGTGACCCAAACGTCATGGCATGAATATCTGATTTAATTCCTAAGGTTCAACAGGGAATTCTACTATCTCTATTCTCATCACATTTTCTCATTTCCACAATCAAGCAATTTATGCTATAATAATTTCAATACAATTCAAATACATATATTATTAATGTAGTTGTACTATTTACATACAACTTACCTTGAATTACAAAATGTGGCGACTAGTCGATTTAATCGATCTTCTTGGCTTTCGCCCGATTTAATTTCAGATTTAGTGATTCTTGATCTATAATCGTAAAATTCACTTATTTAGTCACTAAATAAAATTTAGCAATCGAAAATTCATATCTTTGGTAAAATGACCATTTTACCCTTATGCTCAAAAATCAATTTTTATCGAATTTTTTCGTATCTTAAGCCTAGACGAACCCTTTTTACTCTTATAGCAACTCCAAATTCCTAGTATTTCACATACTTAACACCTATTTTACAACTTATGCAATATAGTCCTTTTAGGTGTTTTCATGCTAACACCTTTCACAAAAGTTGTTCATAACACACCCAAGACTTATTTTATTCCATAAAAACTCAGCAAATATTACAAAATATTTCATGGCAAAACCCTACACTCTTGATTATTTTGCAAAATAGTACCCTCATTTGAAAGCCCATGTTTCAAAGGTCTCAAAAGTACAAAAATATTCAAGAAAATCTATTAAAACCACTTACTTGAGAAGACTTAAAGTTGCTAAAATTTCAAGCTCTTAAAACCCCGTTTCTTTGCTAAAAATTTTGGTCAAAAGAAAGGATAGAGAAAAGAAAATGATAGCTAGGCTTTTTGGCATCATTATAGTACACCTTATGTCATCAACATTACCTAATGTTGACTTTACCACACTTTCATCTCTCATGGCCGGCCAAGCTATCAAAATAGGGTCTAATTTCCCTTTAAAGCCTCCAATATTTTTTCTCTATGTATTTGACACTTTTAGCTATCAATTTAGGACTTTTGCATTTTATGCGATTTAGTCCTTTTCATCAATTGAGCTCACAAACGTCAAAATTTAACTCACCAAATTTTTCATACACTAATATAAACATGAAATGACTCTAACATAATAATAAAATAATTTATCAACTCTAAATTTGTGGTCCCGAGACCATTATTCTGACTAGGCCCTAAATCAGGCTGTTACATTTTGGGACTAAATTGAAAAGGTTAAAATTCATGGAAATAATTCTAAATTTTATGAAATACATGGGCTATAAATTTTACATGTAAAAATTGGCTAGGCTTGGAATAAGGATTAAATTGCATAAATTTCATTTTTCGAGCCTAGGGACGAAATCGCCATTAATTAAAAGTTTAGGGGAAAAATAGTAATTTTTCCTAAGATGTGAATTGAATTGAAATGAACATGAATTAATGTTAAATTCATTCATATAGATTTAGATAGACTAAATTCAGAATTAGAACGAGGAAAAGAGAAAATGTTGGATTAGTAGATTTTATGTATACGAACATTTATCGAGGTAAGTTCGTGCAACTAAATTGTGTATATTTATATTCTTAAATTAAATGTTGTGTATGTGAATTGTATAAATGTCAAATATATGAAATTGGTTACATATTTGACAAAGCCCGATAAATATTAAATCCGATTTGAATAATAGAATTTGATGGATACAGGATTTCGCGATTGGTTGTGGTCCTACATGTGTTGCGGACACACCACGGCTCCTACGAGCATCCAGTTATAAGCCCTATTGAGCTTTTTGTTATATGATTCCTGCGAGCATCCTGATCGGTAGTGATTTTGCATGTGCTATGGTCTACCGCAGCTATTTGTTAGCGTCCTATTATATGATCGGTTGTGATCCTGCATATATTGTGGAGACAAACACACCTCTTTGTGAGCGTCCTGATATGGCTCGCTTGAACGTCCCGATATATGGTTATCTGAAGCTCCTGATTAAAATCTCTTCGTGAGCTTCCTGATTAAAAGTTCTTTGTGAACTTCCTGATTATGGTTCTTATAAGATTCCTGTTATATAGCCTGGATAAGCTTCCTGATAGGCTTTTTGTGAGTTTCCCGATTAATGGCTCTTTTTGAGCTTCCTGTTATATAGCTTGAGAGAGGATTTCTCAATTATGTACTTTAAAGAGCACTCTTGAACATGAATTGGCAGATTTTTTATTTGTACACTTCGAGTGTACTACCTATGTATCCATCGATGTTTTCAATGATTCAACGGGCAAAATCTTGACATGAGAAAATATGAACATGAAATGAATTAATACATGTATCTGCCTGAAATACATGAAAATGATAATACATGATATATGGAAATACGAGATGATAATTTATGAGCATGGAATTTGTTTGATGAATATGTTCATCCATGATTATAGATTTGTACACCTTGAGTGTATTACCCGTGTGACACTAACATTTCAAATGATTTAATGAGAAAAGTTCTGACATGAAATAATCTGAACGGTAGACGAATTATTATGAAAATGTATTTGAAATACAAGGATATGATTTGAATATGTTATATAAATACATGATGTGGAAAGGATATTTACATGGAAATCTAATTATTATTGAGCCTATATATGTTTCTTGATATTTATACAAAATATATGACTAATAAGCCTTGTATATTTATATTGAATTTAAATGAGTGGTAAGTTAATTACCATGTTATACGAACTTACTAAGCATTTTATGCTTACTTTGTTTTATTTTCCCCTGTTCTTTAGTAATTCGGAGGTTCGTTGGATTGAAAGCTTGGCAGAGATCACTCACACTATCCATCAGCCCATTTTGGTATATATGGTAAATCAATTATGGTTATAATGCAATGTATAGGCTAATTGGACAATATCGGTATGTAAATGCTTTAACTGTAACTAGCCATTAGAATGAATTGGGATGGATATGTTTGGTATGTGTTTGAAATGGTTGATTGATAGTGTAACGCCTCAAATTTGGGCCTAGGAGAAATGGGCTTCGCGTATAAGAGGAATTGGAATCTAGTTGTGCAAGTGAATGACACAATTGCATATTTGGTGTGGTGGTTAAGTGAATTGGTTGTGTTTGGGGATGTCTGAGAAGTCCTGGGTTCAAATCTAGGCTTTAGCAAAATTTTGGATTTAAGTGAATAAAACTTGGATGCTTGGAAGTAGGTCTTTTAAAATATTGTGTTAAATAAATGACATAAGAAAGCAAGCGGTCTAGTGGTTGTGGCGTCATTAAGGTTGTAAGGAAGACTGGGTTCAAGTCTTGGCTCTTGCAATTTATTTTAGTTTTTATCTTAAGTGAACCTGGGCGTTAGCACATATGTCTTATAGCTAATTGAGGATAAAATGGGACACAAAGAGCCTTGTGGCTTGGTGGAAAGTGGCGTGTGGAGCATCTGAGAGGGCTTGGGTTCGAAACCCATGGCAGGCAAGGGATGATTATTTTGCTACTTGGAACGACAAGAGTTTGAAGTGGATTCAAACTCTATTGTGTGAGAGTTTGAACTGGTATTAGGAGTGGATCATGGAGGGATAAAGGGAGAATTATGTGGACAAAATCGTGGAGTTTGATTGGGGGGAGGAGTTGGCCGAATTTGGGAGTCTATGGGTGCCTATTCGGTCATGGACTTAGTGCCAAATGGGATTCAGTCATTTTAGTTTCGACATTTTCTCCTTCTCTTCTTTTGGTTCTGTGCAATTTTGGTAGCTGAGGTGTTTTTGACCATTTGGGCTCTTTTGCTTTTATCAAAATTTTTCTTTAGGTTACACTTTTGTTACCTTGCCAAAACCTCTATTCTCAACTTCTTTACTTCCGCTTTTTGCCAAAGCACACTGTTCTTTCTCTCTATTCTTTTCTCTGCAGGGATAAATATACCTTTCACTTTCTCCTTCCCATTGTTCTATCGGCTTGCCTTTCTATAGCCGAACCTTCCCTGCTTCATTCTTGAGAATTTCTATTGATCATCTCCCTTCTTCCTCCCTTGTCCCAATCTAGGCCGAATATTGCACTCTTGTGGCGTGGTAGTGCTTTGGCTGATTCTTCTTTCCTTCCCCTCTGTTTTCAATTGCTTCCATACTCTGCTGTTGGTATATTGATTTGAAATCTGCAAGTGATCCTAACAAAAGGGTAGGTGTTCATATTTCTTTTCCTTTCGTTAAAAACTGTTCTTTCTTACTCTGTTTCTTAAAGCTGAATGCCCTCCTTCTTATTCTTCAGTTGCTATTTGGTTGATCCC
This sequence comes from Gossypium hirsutum, assembly GCF_007990345.1. Classification (NCBI taxonomy): domain Eukaryota; kingdom Viridiplantae; phylum Streptophyta; class Magnoliopsida; order Malvales; family Malvaceae; genus Gossypium; species Gossypium hirsutum. The sequence continues at coordinate 54,489,823 of NC_053430.1, read as the reverse complement.
TTCCTCAAGATATGTGGTTCGTTGGGTCTCTAGGTTCCTCAAGGTGTGAAGAAGTGCAAGGGCTGCTCGAGTCATCAAACCCTTTTTCGAATTAATCGAATAAGGTAAGAACGCTACCTTACTTTTGGGTTAGGCTGAATATGCCTTTGATTCTGTAAGACTAATATTTGTGAATTTTGGCCACATTTATGATCAATCTCGATTATTAAGATCTGTGTTCGTAATGCAGATTTTTGGTAACAAAGGTGTGGTCGGTTTTAGCCAAGTGATCTTAAGGCAGTAAGCCATACACTTTCGTTCAAGGTAAGGGGTGATTGTCAATTTGGGTTAAGTGTTTATGAACACTATTGATAGTAGGACTAACTGTAAGCCTTGAATGAATGTAGGCTTGGGTGCGACGGACTACTTACTCGGCTTTGTAAAGAGGTGTGTAATTGTACACCGTAAACCATTACTATCAAAAGCCGGAAAAGCTATGTATTCACACCTCTGTTGAATTGCGAATCGGTGAAAGCCGGAAAGCTGAAACTTCGGCATTTGCGGCCTCGCGAGCGAGCGATCTCTCGTGGGGTAAACCAAGCCCACCAATCACGGGTGATAGGTTATAGAGGCCTCTATGAGCGTTTTCATGGGCTTGGGCCATTATGGGCCTCGTCGGGCCAGAGTGGGCTATGCGGGTCCAATTGGCCCGTGGGCCCCACACGGGTAAAATCCACGGAAGTGGCAATTAACTGATTGGGCTATGGAATCCTCATAGTCATGAATGAGTATGGGCTAAATGGGCCACACGAGCATGTGGGCCACTTGGGCCGAGTAATGGGCTTTGGGCCCATTTACACCGTTTTGGCCATATTGGTCACCTGAGTCATTTGAAGCGATGGTAAACCTTCTGAGAGGTTGTTATCTATGCTGAGACCTCAAAATTAGTGAAATGACCAAAATATCCCTAAAGGGGTAAAATTACTATTTTACTCGTAATGGATAGAAATGATCATAATCCCTTATAGGGTAAAATGACTGTAATGCCCTTGTAGGGTAAAATGATAAGTATGCCCTTATGTGTCATATGACTGATGTGCTTATGATTTTACATATATGATTGTATTGAGTATGAATTTGCATACACGTAATATTTATGACCTGACATACTGCATGGGGTTGGGATTTTGATATGGAGGAAGTACTGTACTGGTGACTATGTCACATTCATTGATACTGGTGGCTATGCCACAATTACTGATACTGGTGCCTTTGCCACATTCAATGTTTCTGGCAGCTATCCTGCATTATTATTACTGGTAGCGTTGCTGCGATATTGATGTGCTGGCTGGGTGGGTCGATTTATATCCCCGCATGGTGTGTTGGTTGGTACGAGTGGTGTGCTGGATGGATTTAGGAGGGATGCATAATTGCATTACACTGTACTGATACTGTATTGGGCTTGGGCCCATACTGTTTCTGTATAGGGCTAAGGCCTAGACTGTTACTGCATGCTGTTTACTGTCTGACTGATAAGGGATTACACACTGAGTTTTCATAAACTCACCCTTTCTTTCAGTGCAGGTAATCCCCAGCCTTAGACGATTTGGTGCTACGAGGGACTCGAAGGTGGCCACACGATTGCTGATGTTCTACTTTTGACTTTATTTATTTAGATTTTGTTTGGGTATTAATTTATGTAATAATGCCATTTGAGGTTTTAACTTTTATTTGGGCTTTGATTTCTTACCCTAACTGTTAGACTAGGAAAAGATGAGTTTTCAAAATAATAATTGTTTTCAAGGAAAACAAGCATTTTAAACTTCAAAGTTTTTAAAAGCTTCCAATATTTTATTCAGTTTAAGGAATCAACGTTGATAAATATGGCAATTGTTTTGACAAATTGATTTCAATTAGTAACATCTTAATTTGCCAAATTTTCTCAAGCAATAAAGACTAAAAGGGTTTTAACTCAAGTTCGAATTCTTAACGACAAGTCCTATTTTTGAAAAGCACTTTGATGTGACACACCGAATTCGGCCGTAACGTTCAGGCCGGGTTGGGGTGTTGTAGATAAAAATTATAATTGTCATATTGATGATTGAATTAAGTTAGCATATTTGATAAGATATGTATATATGTGAATTTGGTAATTTAAGTAAGTGTGTATACTTGATTATATGAGGTATTATATCATGTGTAGGACTTGATTTTGAGTTGGATTAAATGACCTATAATAGCTTGTGAATGTGTTAAACTGTAGGAGGATGAAAAAATGGGGTAAGAAATATGGCTTGGAAAGTAGCCTATTTTTGTCTACATAGGCAGAGACACTGGCTTGTGTCTCAGCTGTGTGTGACATATGGCCTAGGACATGGGCGTGTGACCTGGCCGTGTGTCCCTTGCATCTTTAAAATTTCAAAATAGAATGCCCAGATATTTATATACGGCCTAGCACACAGGCATTTGACTTGGACGTGTGACCCAAGTCAGAGAGTTACACGGCCTGAGACATGGGCATGTGACTTCTGCACCTAGGAAAAATTTTGAAATTTTGTGAAAAATTCTCTGAGTACCCGATTTAGTCCCGACTTATTTCTAATACATGTCTCGAGCCTCGAGGGCTCACATAAGGGACTTTATGAACTATATCTAACATGAATGTTAAATGTTATGAAATGTTTGTATTTGATCTGAAAATTTTGATAATGCTTCATAACCCTGTTTCAGCGACAGATACGGGTTAGGGGTGTTACAATAATAGTGAAATAAATTAGAAAAAAATTGAGTAATTACATAAACTAAAAGAGAATAGGTAAGTTGAGCCCTAAATAGATATGTACAATTAATTGACTAAAATAAACAATGAATAAGATATAGTTTAAAGTGGTAAAGTACTCTCCTTTTTCTTTTGTGGTCCCAGGTTCAAATCTTAACCTTCTCTTTTATTTTGAAAAATCAACAATCCTCTAGCAATAAGGAATAAGAATAATTAAGCGTAAAAAGAAAACAAGAATTGCGTAATAGCCTAGAGGCTAAGACGCCAATCTCTCCACCAAAACTTGGGTTTGAATCATGCCTCCCCTTTTTGATTTTCTTTTAATTTGGCCAACCTTGAAAAATTGCAGTCATGCCTTAAACTTTGAAAAAAATATAGTAATGCCCCAAACGTTTGTAAACCTTAAGAATTCACACCAATTTAATCCCAACTAGAATTCAAAACTTATCACTGTTTAAAATTTAAATAGAATTAAAATTCCATATTTTTAAATCTTTTTATCCTATTTTGAAATTATATCTCTGTTTTAAATAAATTCAAATAGAAATAGAAATCCATAATTTTTTATCTTCTAATCCTAATAGAATTTATCCCCATTCCTTCTATTTATTCTCTATTTTTCCTTTAAAATTCATATTGCAAAATTCTTTCAAATTCTTGGGTAATTTCTTTTTCTCTTCCATTTTTAAATTGATTTTTAATCAAAGAATTTAAAATCTTCAAAATCATCCCTCTTTTCTCAAGTAAATTATTAGTCTATCCAAAGCTAAGGTTTTTAAGTCTTCAAATCAGGTGTGGGCTATAAACTTAAAAAATTATCTGTGATTAATTGTAGTGTTAAGAAATTAAAAGAGTTATGTGAATTGTATAATATGCGAACCTAGAGGAAATATCATGCGAACAATATAGGAATTGTAATGTGAGCACGTAGAGATTATATGTAAGCCCATAGAAATTATATGTGATCTTTAATTTCTTAATAGGTGAGTTATACATATTTAGTTATACGGACCCTATACATGCTATGTGCGAACTCTATTTATGCTTTATGCGAACCCCTGTATATGCATTATTGTTATTCTTTTTACACGCACCAAATATATGTGTGTATAGGTGAGATTGATTGAATGCATGATTACATGTCATTTGATGATAAGTTGTGATAGTACATGTACTAAATAAGCATAGTATCAAATTTTGATAATGAGTATGATATGATGAGTATACTATTACATGAAATTGGGAATGGAGGATGGAGGAGTTTTATTGGAGACAGTGGCAATTTAAGTCCACACCGAAAGTCAATACTGCACGAAGTAGGTGGCAATGTCATCCAAAATAGATAAGGTAGGATGGTAGGCTAAAATGACACCATCAAAATTGGACCAATCCGGGGTGGTAGTAATAGTTATCGTCATAAATGACCAGTGAACGACCATCATCAAAAATTAAATTTGGGACGGTTAGTTATTGTTATGTGTTATGTGGGATGGTGTGTTGAGCAATGCTCGAGGGCGGTTCGGATAGACGGGTGGGAAATTAAAACATACATGTTGTGACAGCCCTATTCTGACCCTAGTCGGGAAGTGGTTTCGGGACTGCTAAACCGAGTCGCAGAAATAATTGAATATAATATTTTATGTCTAAAATATGTGATCATGCATGTGTGAAATTTGAATGATTTGATTTTTGTCAATTTGAATGTGTTTCTAAATAAAAAGGACTTATGTGAGAAACTTTGAATATATGTGGCTTATTTTAAGTGATTAATTATTGAATGATGCAAACAAGTGGGTTTGTATGTCAATTTGCCACTTTTAATGTTAGTGGCCGGCCATGATGGTTTTGGTGAGCAAAATAAGCATATTTTATATGTATAATAATGAATTGATATTTTTTTTAAGTAGTTTATTGATATGGTCATTATTATATAGTTTATTGATAAAAATAAAATAAGAATTTGGTGAAGAAAACAAGAACCCATCTTTGTTTCTTCACCTAGCTGAAATTCATAAAAAGAAGAAGAGTGAAGGATGGTTTTGGGACCGTTCGGTCAATTGGAGGCAAATTTGAAGGTAATTTGATATGGTTTTGTAAATTGTTGATGAATTTATGTTTCTCCTTTTTTCTAGCCGAAACCCACTTGATAAATTTAGTTTATGAGGCATTTTAGATTCGGCCTTAGTGAAAATGAGTGAGGAAATTTGAGTTGAGGAAATTTGAGTTGAGGATAGAAGATAGTAAACAAATGTTCAATGGACAATTTGATACCAAAATTCATATGTTTATGAGCTTGTTTTTGAAAAGTATGTTACATGTGAGTGATTAGTTCATGAAGGGATTTTCAGTTATGTTTGTTTTATATGAGTAATGGATTGTTGAGTTCATGCTATTATGAATAAAATTGATTAAGAGAGGCTTGAGATAATTAAATATGCATGTTGGTGGTAAGATGAGCATTCGGTTTTGGACTTTTAAGTGTTGTTAAATACTTTGAATAATATATATAAATGGCTTTGATATGTGAAATTTGGCCAAGTGGTTATAAGCATGATTTTAGAAATTCAATGATATTCGACCAATTTGAATAATTCATGGCACCTCAAGCAAATTAGTTTTAGATGTTATTAAATATTGAAGATTATTTAAGCATATTACCAAATGTGATTTTAGTTAATGATTCGGTTACGAATGCTGATTTTGTTTTATAATTAGCCAAATGTGTATATGTATGCTATGAGGTGGTTTAGCTTAAAGAAAATTAAGGTGCTCGGAAGGTGATTACCGTGGATAGTTTAAGTAATGCAATTTAATTTCTGTTATGCAAAGTAATGACATTGTCGTTTGTAAATTGAGTAGTTAAAATTGTTGATTGAGCATCAAGAGCTTAAGGGGACAAACTCGGATCGAGGAAAAAAACGAAGGTAGTCGTGTAGTCGATATAGCCGTACGATAACTTTTGAGGTAAGCTCTTAAATGATTAAGTTGAATTTATGTGTTTAAAGATTAAATGAATATAGAATAAAGTTTTAGTATATGTGACATATAAATATATATATTTTCGAATGATTAATAATATTCATAATATGAGCCGAAAATGGCTAGCTTACTCGATTAAATTGTGCATAGAAATGAGGTATATGCTAAAAGAGTTTTAGAGAATGATATATGATCTTTGTGTTTAGGTTAAGTAATGGTAAATAGAATGAGTATTAATTTAGTGAGGACTATGTGTGATAGCCAAATGTCTTATGAATTAATATGTGTGAATGGTATTTTGAATACATGAGATAAGATGGAATAACCGAAAGCATCATGAGTTAAGACGTGAATAAAATACTATGAATTTCTTGTAAATGTCGAATAGTGAATACATTTGGCTATGAAATTATGCTTTAAATTCTTCAATGTATTTGAAATCAATATAAGGAAATGGTATTTTAATAAATTATGTGATGAAATTACCGAATGAATTATGAGATGAATTGTGGATTAATGTTACAAAGTAAGTGAAACTATTAATGTGATTAGGAAATTGAAGAAGGGAAATTGAGATCTTAGTAAGTTCTTAAGTGTTTGAACTTTTGGAAATTCAAGAGTAAATTGTAATAGATCTGCTTGGGACAGCAGCAATAACGTGATTTTAGAAAATCACCATAAATTGTTGGAGTTGAGTTAGAGGCTTAATAAATAATGTAATTAAAGCTTGATGAGTCTATTTCTAGGAAAGATTGACGGAACTTGATTTGGAGTTTCGTAGCTCTAGTTACAAATAATTTAATGACTATTGCTCAGGAAGACAGCTTGTAGTGAATTTGTGATTATGTTGAAAACATTAATAAAACTGTTTGAGTTGCTTATAAGATATTGATTAAAACCATATGTGAATTTTGAATTGTGATGTTAGGAAATGATATATGAGTGTTAGATGGATCTTTGATGTTAAAATTTGTGAAATTATAAGTTTATAAGTATTGAATTATTGGAGATGAACATGTCATTGCCGAATGTAAAATAAAATGTTAAATAATTGTAATTAAGAACATGTTTGATTAAATATTGGTAATCAAAGTACCGAATCCATATTAAAATGGGGCTATAAGCCATGAATGACTAGTATACCTAGTTGATTTTGATATGATGAAATTGATGTACAAGATATGTATATATGGTGAGGCCGAAATGGCTAATATTAAATGTGTGCAAGTTATCTGAATGGCCTTTATGAAAATGTGTGCTATCTTATTTGTATAGTGAGGCCGAATGGTTACTTAGAAATGTAATATGGCTGAGTGGTTATTTAAATGAAAGCAAAGTATATGATATATTAGCAAGTAATGATAAAAGCATTATCTTATATATGTGCTTGTGTATGTGGTGTGACCGAATGGGCAAGTGTGAAATGTACATATGTTTATGTGTATATAATGTGGCCGAATGACCAATTGTGAAAAGTGTGTATGATTAGATATTTGATGAGGCCAAAGTTAGTAAAAAGTATATAAAATAAATTGTGCTGAGATTGTATCCGTGTTTAAAGTCCCGTAGGCTTCGTGCTGGTATTATGTTCGGGTTTTATACCTCGCAGGCCAAGTGCTAGTGAATTTGATAAAGTATATGACTACGAGATCCTATGCTAAGATGATAAATTGAACTCGTATTACACATTAAGTGATTCAGGTATGTGATATATATATTATATATGTGAGATTGATTTGACGGGAATTAAGAATGTGTAATGAGAAGCATATGAAAAGATGTTGTAAATTCATATGTATATTTGTATATGTGTGCATTCAGTTATTATGCAAAGTTACAATATAGTTTTCGATATGCCATTTAACTATGAATGTTGAAAGTAAGTGTGGGTAAGAAATGATACACTAGTGAAATTTGAAAGAATTAAAGTTAATCCGGAAGCTTGTAAATACTATGTTTATATGAGTTTGAGTATAAACGGAGTAAAATGATATGTGTTTGTGCATAATCGGCCAAATAGTATTGTACTCAGAAAGTGTTATGTGATTTCGAACATTTGGTTTGTTTTTTTAAGTTCATCTGTTTAAATTGCTTAAGACTTACTAAGCTTATGAAAGCTTACTTTGAATGTTATGTTTCTCTGTTTATTTTTGTAGATCTTTGACTCTTACTATTAGCTCGAGGATTGTCAGCACTTCGTCACACTATCTACTATTGTGGTAATCATGTGATTTGGACTTAGCTTATGGCACGTATAGGATAGACTATAAGTAGAATGATATTTTGACTATTGTATATAAGCCAAGCGAATATGGCATCTTATGGAAGTTTACTTTTATAAGTTTTAAATTCGATCTTTGTTTGTGTCTATTAGTTATATAAATAAATGATCTTTTATTTAAGAAAAGGTTCAAAATTTTACTGTTCTGATCCGATTCCTAATTTCTGGTAACGTCTCGTCCTATTCCGGCGACGGTTACGGGATAGGGGTGTTACACATGTGCATCATAATTCTGTATGTGTATTGATTTATTAAATGTTCCTCTTATTATGCCTAAATTATTATTATGTTATGAATTAAATACTTTACTGTACGATTGATGATATATAATGATTTAAGATTAGTCTCACACTGAGTTGTTGTAAGCTCATTACCCTTTTCCTTACCTCTCAAGTAATGCAGAAAATAGGATTCAAATCAGCATCAGAAGACCCTCGGATTAGCAAGTCATTTTTTTTATTAAGTTCTACTATTAAGTTTTCTTTAAAATTTCCCTTAATCAATTATTTTTTTGGGGGAATTGTTATTTATTTATTTTATACATGACATTTAAATATTGTTACTAGTATTTGCATGCCATTCAGTTTAAAAGCTATAATTTGTTTTCTGCTGCTTTATAAAATACTCAAAGTATAGATAATACTTTTCTTGAAAGCCTTTTCATCGTTTTATTTATCCTCACCTTAATATTATTGTAATTGAATTACTAAATAAGTTTAGTTCAAACTAAAGAATTTTTTCCTAAAAACTAAAGAGTGATTTTCAATCAAATGGACCCAAGTAAAAAGAATGGCTTTACGGGATCACTTCAGTGATCAAATGTAATGCCTTTGACTTAGCCGAAACTCCTATGCTGGGTCGGGGGTGTTACATTCCTCTAAAATAATCTTATGCATACAAAAGGATGGACTTATACCTCGTATGTCAGCTATAGTCCAACCAATTACCTTTTTAATTTTTTTTTAAAAATAGCAATCAATTACTCCTCTTGATGTTCTATCAGTTCTGCTGAAACAATCATAGGCAAAGTAGGATAGTTACCTATATAAACGTATTTTTAATGGGATAGAAGTACCTTTAGTTCAAGTTTAGGCGGTTCTTCGATTAACAAATTTGGTTGTGTAAATTCCTAAATTTCCAGCTCTAGCGGTTTGAACCGCATTGGTTGAACATAACTCTTCGATTGGCTTCCATCAAAGCCATGTTTTCATTACATTTTTCATTTTCCAAAGGTTCAGACCCTAAAATGTTCTCCAACAGTCTTCTTCAAGATTGCTCTCTCAGTCCATAGAAACTAAGGTTTTTAATTCCTCCATTGCTGAATATTCCTCCGTTGAATTGGGAAATTTCATGTCCTTTAGAATGTTAAATGTTACCTGGTCATCTTGAAGTCTCATTGTGAGTTCTCTTTTTTTCATATCTATCAATGTTCTTCCAGTAGCTAGGAAAATCTCCCAAGGATGATCGAAACTTCCTTATCTGCTTCAAAGTCTAACACAACAAAGTTATCAAGAAAAAGAAACTTATCAACTCTTACCATAACATCCTCGATCTTTCCCTCAAGATATGCTAACGAACAATTCACTAGTTGAAGTGTCATAGTAGTGGGTCTTACTTCACTTATTCCTAACAGTTTGAAAATAGATTTGGGCATCAAGTTGATGCTTGCTCCAAGGTCACACAAAGCTTTACCGCAATGATATTCTTCGATGTTACAGGGTATCGTAAAGCTTGTAGAGTCTTTCAATTTCGGAGGTAGCTTGTTTTGTAAGAAAGCATTGCGCTCCTTCGCCAAAGCAACAGTCTTATACACACTAAGCCTTTTCTTCTTGGACAAAATATCCTTCATAAACTTTACGTAATTAGGCATTTGTTCTAAAGTCTCCACCAGCGGGATGTTGATGTGAAGTTGCTTTAGAACATCCAAGAACTTCTTCAATTGCACCTCTTGTTTCTGCTTATGCTACTGGGGTTTTTGAGGATATGAAACTTTAGGTTGAAATGGACAAATTTTCTGAGGAGGTAAATCTGCAAAAGAAGGTGTCAGCTTTTCAGAATTCACTAGTTTAGGCTTTACCTCATCAAATTTTTCAGCATTTGATTTTTTCAGTGTAGGAACTTCAACTGTTGGTTGACTTTCCTCTTTTTCTGTAGGCTCATCTTCAATCACAACCTCCTTGGGTTCCAAAATCTTACCAATTCGTAATGCAACTACCTTGCAATGTTCCTTAACCAAACTCCTTGGATTTTTTGTATCGCTCGACAAAGCTCCTTGTGGTCTACTACAAACTCAGTAGCTAACTGACCCATCTGGTTCTCTAGATTGTTTAGTGTTGCTACTTGAATTTGGACCAAAGCGTCATTTTTTGCCATGTACGCCTTCAAAAAGTTCTCCAAACTATTTGAAGACTCATCTTGAGGTGGTTTTAGAGCTTGTTGACTAAACCCTTAGGATTGATTGGGTCTATGGTGCATATGATTGTTTGGTCCATTTCCTTAGTTACTCTAGGAAAAGTTCAGATGATTCTGCCATGATGGATTATATAAGTTGAGCTGTGGTCCTTGTCCACTTCTATTTTGATACTGATTCCTTACATAACAAACAGGCTCGGGGCTTGAAGGGCAATTCTCGAAAGAATAACCATCCCCACAATACACACAAGAAACAACATCATACTGACTTGGTGATTAAGCTGCAAAATTATTCAAACCATTATTTGTAAACTATTTTAACATTGAGAAAATAGAAGATACCTGAGTAGAAAGTGAAGTCAACGCGTCCACTTCATGTACTCCAGCTACGCGTCTTTCGAAAACTGCTCAATTTGTCGACCATTGGTAATTGTTGCTAGCGGTCATTTCGATGATCTCGTAAGTCTCGTTATAAGACTTAGAAAAAAACACATCATTTGGAGAAGCATCTTGTAACACCCCATACCTGTAATCCATGCTGGAGTGGAAAACAATGCATTACTTAACTTGATCTCATACACACAAACATTCCCCAAGTCACCAAGAGTTGATCCAAATTAGAACCTTTACAATTTCTACTTAAAACTTCTTATTATGGGCCTAGGGGCCCCAAATCGGCCATTGAAAACTATTCAGAATCAACCCGACTCCTTAAACCATCTATAGAAAATTTGACTTTGAAACAAGGCACACGCCCGTGTGGAATGGTAACACGCTCGTGTTGTAATATCCCGAATTAGGGCCTAATCAGAATAGTGGTTTTGTGACCACAAATCTGAGATAGAAATAATTATTTTATGATTATTTTGAGGTCTATGATATGATTACATGATTGTGTGAAAATTTCGTGAAGAAATTCTATGCATAAAGTGCTTAATTTGAAGTTAGGGACTAAATTGAATAAGTTGCAAAACTTGCATTCTAGAAGTTTCTAGTATGAAATTGCTTTGAAATATTAATTAGGAGGTCTTAAATAGCAATTTGACCAATTTCAAAGTTTATGGACAAATACTGGACATGAATGGAATTTTTGGAAAGTTTAGTAGTAAGGGCATTTTGGTCATTTAGGGGTAAAATGAATTAAAATACAAAATTAAAAGCCAATTTTGCTCATCTTCTTCACCATGGACGTGTATACCAAGGGAGACTCCATGGCTAGGGTTTCCAAGCTTCGAAGCTCGATTGTAAGTCTGTTCTAGCCTCGTTTTTAATGATTTTTACGTTTTTGGAGTCCCGGTAACTTGATTTAGCTTATACTATCAATAATTCAACCTAGGGTTCGTATTTGGAAAAACACCCATAGGTGAAATTTGTGTATTTTGGTGTTTTATGATAGAATATGAGGTTTTAAATTATGTTAGACAACTTGTGCTACTCGGTTTTAAGTGAAAACGAGCAAAAGGGCTTAATCGGTAAAAATACCTAATAGTCATAAGTACATGTTAGAGTGAGAATTTGATGTTGCCATAGCAGGGAAAAATGATCAGCATGTCATAAAACATAAGAAAATAGGATGAAGTTTAATTTCTAAACCTTGGGGCAAAAGTGCAAATATGCAAAAGTTTAGGGGTCAAAATGAAAATTTTTAAAAATATGATTTTTGGACCCGTATGGATAGTGTGACTAATTATTAGGCTAAATGTGATATTATAGATGAAGGAAATCGAGATTCAGGCTTAAATCGGGAAAATACAAGGTTATGGACTAAAATGATAAATTGCTGTTTCTAGATCGAGGTAAGTTCGTATGATAATAATAATGCAATATTATGTTTGAATTATATTTCTTACTATTATTGCATATATTTTATGATTTAATATATTGGAAAAGTTGATGGAATGGTGTTTATGATGTGGAAATATGACATGAAAGAATGTTACATGAAATGCAAGAAAATGAAGATACATGACAAGTGATATATGAAATATGTGATATATGTTATGTAAATTCTTAAAAGCTGATTTGATATTTGAGTTGTGTCTTATTATACTATGAATGGACAAATGGTACCATGGATAGTGAGATCGACACTTCGAGTAAATTCGTACATAAATAATCTATCGATTCTTTTTATGTTATTATATTTTGATATCATATGAAATGTGGCTACCTATCAAATGGTTATTTGATGTAAATTATGAATTTAAATTGATTATGGACAATTTAGCAAAATTTTGAAAAGTGAGGAATTTCCCGATTGAACCTTCGGAATAAAAACGATACTAATGATCTATTGTGAGGTCGCATGTGTAGTACTAAGTCAGGCTACTATGCGTACTCGAAAACTATGATCACGTGTGTAGTACTAAGTGCAGGCTACTACGTGTATTAGATAGTGAGGTCACGTGTGTAGTACTAAGTGCAGGCTACTACGTGTACCAGACTATTGGTCACATGTGTAGTACTAAATGCAGGCTACTATGCGTACCAGATAGCTTCGGCTACAAGTGTGGAAATGGGAAAATGTGCAGGCAATTGTGTATCTGTTATTATTCCGATGAGTTCACCGAGAAATCGATTAAATGAAAATACATGTGAAAGTGATTATGTGATGAACAAGTGCAAGTATATGTTTATTTGAATTTATGAGCAATATGCTCAATATTTGAGCGAACCTCGGTAAAATGGAATGGATTAAGTGAAATTGTGGAAAAGTGAACTTTAGTAGTAAAACAGTATTAGACAGCAGCAGTGCCTGACTTTGAAAATTCACCAAAAATTGTGTAAGTTGAATTAAATTTAAAAAACAATTATGGAAATAACGCTTAATGAGTCTATTTTCACATGAAAGAAACATGGGAAGCAAAAGAATTCTATATTGTGTGATATTTGAATTCTTGTGAAACAGGGTCTGAATGAATTCTAGATCCCCTGTTATGAATTTAGAAATTCACCATAAATTGTAAAAAAATTAGTGAGAGTCACACCTTACATGTATGGATTCATTATTGAATCTAATTTTAAGGGAAACAAACGGCATGGTCATTGGAATTCTTTACAGGGAGAAATTGTGTTCGTAGTGCACAGGGGTCAGAGTAGTCATACCCTGAAATAGGGGAAACTTTAACTAATAAAATGTACTAAATGTCCTGATCAAAAATTCTAGAAAAAAATTAGTAAGTATACATATGAGTCTAGTTTCACAAAAAATTTACAGAATTGGATTTCAAGTTTTGTAACTTGAGATATGATTTTCTTTTACACCGGGACTCCAGAAAATAGCCTGTCCTGAATATATGTGTAATTGTACAATTATAGTGTTTTATCTTGAAAAGCATGGTAGTAATTGCTTATTATTTTCATATGAACTTACTAAGCGTAAAGCTTACCCATCCTCTCCATTTCTTTAGTATTGGCAGGTCGGCTCGGGGTTGGAGATCGTCGGAGGCAAAATCACACTATCAAACTAACATTTTTGGAAAAATTAATTCAAATATTAGAAATATCAAGTGAGTGGCATGTATAGGAAGTTGGTTTGTGATATGTATTTTTATGATGATTTTGACCATACGTATCAGTCTGCATTGAGTTATCGTATAAAATCATGAGATGTGGTCCTTATCCATTATGGTTTATAAGTTTAATTAATCTTGCCATGTCCTATGTTTTGATGTAATGATATAGTTAGCTTTGTTTGTTATGCATGTGTTCGAAAAGTTTTGAATTAAATGAAATTTTATGGCCCAGTTTTCGTCTATGCGTATTGTTAAGTCTGGTAATGCCTCGTACTCTGTTCTGACCTTGGATATGGGTAAGGGGTGTTACACGTGTGGCCATTTCAACATGGTCATGTGATGGCCCGTGTGGCTCACACAGCCTAGGAAATATAGGGACACGCCCGTGTCCTCCACTCGTGTGGAAATAATTTTAAATGCACACCTACAGGGGTTTTCACACTGTCTGGCACATGCCCGTGTCCTTCACATGTCCATGACACGCTTGTGTCCTAGCCCGTGTGCAAAAACATGGACATTTTGTTTCTGACATCAGCATCCCCAAAATGTGACACGGCCAAGGCACAAGCCCGTGTGCTAGGCCATGTACATCACACGGCTAAGACACACGGCTGTGTCTCTGCCCGTGTGTTTATTATCATGCATACTAACTTGAAATCTTTACGTGCAGGGGACACACGGTCGAACCACATGCCCATAGGGAAACCTGTGTGTCACATACGGTCTAGACACACGCTCGTGTGTCTCCCCGTGTGGAAAATATAAGGCTATTTACCAAGCCCCATTGACACCCTTATATACACAACCTACACATAAGCAACCAAAACCAATACAAGGCTATCTCATGCATCCAAATCAACCACAATAAACCACATTCCATTAGTGCATTTTACTCATCCATGAAAATAACATCTTTGCCTATAAATCAAAATGAATAATAGCCAACATTCAAGGCTTAATACAAAATGAAGGGTTTCCAATCCAAACCAATACATTTGACCAACTCTCAATGACGCAAAACACAAGTCTAGTTCCCTATACATGCCATATTCAATAATATAAATCAAATTATACCGAAAGCTTCGATTGATAGTGTGATCGATATCTCTGACTTTCGTTGATCCTTGAGCTAGATAGGTGCATTATAAGAAAATGAAAAAGGAGAGGGAGTAAGCATAAAGCTTAGTAAGTTGCACATAAATAAATATACAACATAACTTTACCATTCATCAACATGTGTCATAATACACAAGTGGCCTAAGCACAACTTACTTATCAATATTCAATACACCTCATATAACATATATCGAGCTCACAGTTCGTACATATCATATAGGCACCTATACCACTCACAACACGGTTATGCTTTTCTTGTTAACTTCAAATCATTCTGTCACCGTTGAACCATTTGGAACTTTATTAGATACTCATTTAGCCTCAATTGTGGGGTTAGATGCTGATGCCATGTCCCAGACATGGTATTACACAAGCTCTAGTATATTTGTGCCGATGCCATGTCCCAGACATGGTTTTACACTACACATCTCGTAGCCGATGCATGTCCCAGACATGTCTTACACTATCGCTCGTCTCAATGCCGATGCCATGTCCCAAACATGGTCTTACACTGGCTCTCATAATGTGGCTGATGCATGTCCTAGAAATGCCTTACACTAGCTCACAGAAGTGACCCAAATGTCATAGCATGAATATCCGATTTATTTCCTGAGGTTCATTCGGGAATTTTACTATCTCTATTCTCATCACATTATCTCATTTCTACAATCAAGCAATTCATGCTCTAATAGTTTCAATACAATTGAATCGCATGCATTATCTGTAATAACCCAAACCCATAAATAATAAAAACAAAAACAAAATTTATTTAAAAATAATAAAGTCCATTTAACAGTCCATTTACAATAAACAGGCCTAAAGGCCCGATAGCCCAAACTCGGTTACACTTGTAGCCTAACTGGTCTAAACCCAAAATTAACCCTATACCCGGCTACACCCCAAAACTTTCAGCCTAAATACCTAAAACCCAACAACTAAACCCAAATCAGTAAAGCCCAATAAGGTCCAAACCCTAAACTGAAACAGGAAACCCTAGGGTTTCCAGAAGCTTCGCGCCGCAGACATCACGCCCCTTCGTCTGGCAACGTGTCAGTGACCCCTCATCGATGCCTCCATTGGCGTCGTGACTACCGTAATCTACGCACGAATTGACACCCCATCGTCGCCGAATTTCGCACTGGTATCTGCAAAATAGGAAAGAAGAACAACAGAGGCAATCCAAATATGGCAGGGAATAAAATCAAACAGATAGAATATTATTTTTAGTGGCTATAAAAGCCCGAATCAAAATGATGTAAAGGGGGGAGAGTTTTTATATAGGCATATATACAAAAAATACAGCAGATTGTCAAGAATACAAAGTTTTTAGCAGGCATATATAATAAAAATTAAAAAATAGAGCTAATTTACTTTTATTTTGTTTTTCTATGATTACATACAAATATTGCTAAGAGTATAAAAGAGAACTTACTGACGGATTTGCGTTGAGAAACAAGGGCGTTTAGCCTTCCCTCCGCCGTGTACGCCGGCGCATGCAGCGCGTGGGCACTTGCAGTCCAGTGGCCGGAGGCCGGAGACCGGAGCCGGAGGGCTTCCCTTTTCTCCTCTTTCAGAGGATTTTAAAGTTTTTTTTTTAAAAACTGATTACCAAATGAATTTTGGGTTAAGTTTTGGCATATATAGCATAATAAAAACGGTGTCGTTTTGGCTTAGTCAATAAGCACTAAAATGGCACCGTTTCAGTAGAGGATCCGCGCGTTGACCCGTGACCCGGGAAGGATCCGCGTGTTTTTGATAAATGGGCAAATTGCTCAATCGATCCTTCCGCATTTTTAAATTTTATAATTGCATTTCATTTTTATTTTAAATTGGCCTTAACCTTTTACGTTTGTTTCAATTTAGTCCCTCTGGTCACTATAAGACTTATTCTAAAAATGGTGTTATTTTGGGGATAGGGCTAATTGCCCAGTGAGTCCCTCAATTTTAATGCGCGTTTCAATTTAACCCAAATTTTCCTTTTATTTATAATTGGCCCCAATTTTTCTTATAAAATTCGATTTTAGTTTTCTTATTTTTGATTCATTTTAAATATTATATGTATTATTTATTTTTATAAATGTTAGTTATATAAAATAATATATATTATTATATACATTTTTATAAATTTTATTATATGTTATATTTTTAATATATATTATTCATTCTATTTTGTTTATATTTTATTATATGTTATATATTTTTACTATATATATTATATTTATTTTACCATATTCATATGTAAAGTTACTTATTATATCATTTTTATTATTTTATACTTTATCTATCATATAGTTTATATCATTATATATTTTGTTTATAAATTTTATCGTATGTTATATATTTTACCATACATTATTCTTTACATTACATTTATTTTATTATAAAATATACATTATTTTATTACTTATTAATTATATATGTTTTTCTAATTTTTTTATTAAATAAATATGTGTAATATCAATATTTAGTACATTTTTCATATATTAAGTTATTATATCCTGTAATATAATTTATATGTATGTATCATATTTTTAAAAAATAGGGTATTCCTTTATCATTCTTATATCATTCTTAATATTTTAAAATATCTTTATTTTTATCTTATTTGATTTACTTTTAATAAGTTTATACTTTATTTTTATTTTTTTAGTATTGTTTTAGTAGGTTAAACTTTTATAGATTATTTGTTATTTTATGTTCTTTGTTATCCGCATGAAAATTAACTATTTACGTTGATTTAAGTTACATTTGCATGAAATATTATCACATATATATTATGCAATTTATATTGTTGTATTCATTATGCTCTATATTATATTTAGTATGTAACGATAATGCATGTATATTTGATATTATCTATGATCACATATGCATAAAATGTTGACGTATATTGTGCAATTTATGCTATTACTCACCATCTCTATTATATTTGCATGGAATGTTAAAATAGGTATCATATGGGTTAATTTATGTAATATTGATCCTTTGTAATATGTTAAATGCATCATCACTTTAAAGAATTTTTATAATTCATTTGATCCAAAAAGATTTTTTTTAAAAAAAAGATAAGGCAATGTTTTTTGGTAGTTAAGAATTCGGGAAGTAGTGCCCTAACATGCTGGGTTGCAATTTCCAGTTTGTCTAAATGCCTAAAATACTCTTCTAAACAATTTTATAAATTACGAGGTGACTTCAGTTATAAGAGTTTTAGAATATTGTGTCCTATCATGCTGGATGTGATATTCGTATTCTTATGGAACGAAGAAATCTTGGATTTCAAATCAAGCTATTTTAACTTCAAAAGGGATCATATTTTTAAATACTTCCAAAATTCTAGCATTAAAGACAGAAAGTTATTCAATTTGGTACCAATTTTTGGGCGTTACGAGGGTGCTAACACTTCTTCGTACGTAACCGACTCCCGAACTCGTTTTCTTGATTTCGTAGACCAAAACAAATGATTTCAAACAAAAAGTGGTTTGAAGGTGGTTCAATCACACTTAAACTGATTGGTGGCGACTCCCATTTTCGTTTTTTTAAAAAGGCTCCTTTTAAAATGATTTTGACAGCTTGGCGACTCCACTTGGGACAATAAGAGAGTCAAGCCAAAAATTGATAACTTTCTGTCTTAATGCTAAAAGTTGAAAGGATTTAAAGATAAAGATCCCTTTTCATGTGTTCGCAGCATATGTTTGTTATATTATTTGCACATATTGCATTTGCATGACCGTTGGTCACACCTTTAAGTGGGAGTAAGAAACTAAGCTTTTGTGAGGTTTTCACCTCTGTATGAGCTAGTGGATTGCTTCCGGGATACTGTACCTATGTCTTCGTGAGATTTTCATCTCCGCATGGCCATAGGGAAATGTGTCCCCCTGAACTGAACTTGGTCTATATGAGCCTATAATGGGTGAGGACCGAGGAATCTGCTGGTTCAAGTACCCTTGCTTTAGAACTGAAACTCATATAGTGAACTTTAAGTGCTTACCCTAGGGATTATGGTGATAACTTTTAGTAAACTGCCCTTATAAGTGTTTGTTTCTTATACTTTTATACGATACTAATTTTTTTTGTTTTGCTATCATTGCATGTCATTGCCTTCAAAGGTATCGATTCACGGTTCGATTTTTGGGTTAGAAAGTTTTGTAATGGGGAACGAATATCTTGATAAAGTGGAGGATAATGCCTCTGTCTGTACCTGGTCAGAGAAAATCCAATTAAAGAAAGGAGATAGTGTCATTGAGGGGCATGCATCAGAGTTATGGGACTTTACCCATATTAATTGGACGCAGAATGAGTTTCAGGAGTTGAGAGACATTTGGACCCAATGGGATGATAAGGCTAAGCAGCTTTTCTATTAGAATTATGGAGACCTTCCCTATTTGCTAGACGTCAAAGTAGATTGGCACTTGTTTTGAGCTATGGTACAGTTAGTTGCTTTACATTTGGTGATGTTGATCTTGTACCTACTTTGGAGGAGTATACGACTTTACTGCGTTGCCCGAGGATTCAGGGTCACAAGGCTTATGTTAGGCCTACTAGCCTTCCAACTTTTATGAAGAAGCTGGTGATGATTACTGGGATGAGTGAGCAGTGGGCTGTAGCTCGTGTGCAGCAAAAGGGTGATAGTAAGTGCGTTCTATGGGCCGTTTTGAGGGATTTGATATCGACATATCCAGATGTAAAGAAAAGGGTCGATGTCCTAGCTTTGAGTATTTATGGCATGGTGATTTTTTTGAAGGCGTTGGGGCACATAGATGAGGCAGTCACGGATTTGGTCGATCGCGTTGGTAAGCAAAATACATCGGTACCAGCAATCTTAGCTGAGACATTTAGATCTTTAAGTGCATGTCAGAGGGCCAGCGAGGGAAGATTTATTGGATGTGCGCAATTGTTGCTAGTTTGGTTCCATAGCCACTTCTGGAAGCTTGATAAGGTTCCTTGCCGAGTATTCTTTGAGGGTTATTCTCCCTTAAAGGAAGTAGTAGACATGCCTAGGAGAGATGACATTTCAGAGGAGAGGTGGATAGACATTCTTCAGAATCTTCGAGAGCAAGATGTTATGTGGAAGGCTCCTTGGTTGGTTCCTAGTGAAGTCCTTTACTGCTGTGGCAGTTTTGATTGGGTTCCTCTGCCGGGAATTTTGGGAGTAGTTGGATATGCACCATTGCTTGTTCTAAGGCAATATCGGGTGAGGCAGTTTATACCGGCTACACAGGGTTTGGCTCCGAGTGATTTCTCTTATAAAGGAGATCACTATGAGAAGAGGATGCGAGAGATTTCTAAGGCTTGGAAGAAGCCTTTCTGTATGAAGATTTTGACCGAAGGCTCGACATCAACCCTTGAGTATAAAGGATGGTTTAGTAGGAGAGTCAACGATAATGTCCCTAGGTTGATTTTGGGAAGGGCTCGGTCATTAGAGGAGAGCTTACGAGTGATTCCATCAGAGGTGGAGGTTATGGAGCAAGAGTTTGAGAGAAAGAATTCTGAGCTTGAAAAGAGGATTGAGAAGCTCGAAGAGGAGAAAATGTGTTTAAGTCTCGATGTCGATGTTCAAAAGATGGAGGTCAAGAAGGTGAAAAAGGAAAAGAGAAAGATCAAGAAAGATCGAGATGATTTAAAGACGCACTACAAGAAGGCCCAAGTATCGTTGAAAAGTGTCGGATTAGGGAGATCTTCAGAGCAGTGGCAGCAAGAGATTCAAGAAGAAAGAGCCAAAGCCGAGTATTGGGAGAAGAAGTTCCAAGAGATACAGTCGCATAATCAGGCCCTAGAGAAGGAAAATCAAGGATTAAAAACTAAGGTGGCTGAACTTGGACGATCTCTTCACCGAGGTCGTAACTCTGCGATTGAGTTAAAGGCAAGCTTGAATAATATCGAGGAAATGAAATGCAATATTTGAGGGAAGGAAGCAGCACTACAGGATTGTGAGCTACGGATTGAGCAGCTCGCGGCAAGAGAAGAATAGTGGAAGGGAGAACTTCGCCATCTTCAGGATCAAGTTAGAAATAGGGATTATCTCATGGGAGAAGCCTTAGTTCAGATTCGAGAGGTTGCTGAACACTTGCAGGATTTGGCGGTACAAGCTAGAACGCTGAGTATAATGTATGAGTCATTGTCAGACAGAGGACGAGAGTTAGAATTGTTATTAGATAGGGTTAAGACTTTAAGCCTACGGGTGAAAGCGTATTTGTAATCCCTTTTATGAAAAGATTTTTGTTCCTTAAATAACGTTTTCTAAAATGAAACATTAACACCCTAACCTGAATCAGATCACTGGATTAAGGTTAAGAGGTATTATCGAACTAAACATTTAATAATCTCATTCACATTGTAAATAAACATAAACAGAGATCGAGCTGAAATACATACTGATATTTAAGTTATACGCCCTTTTCGTATGGCCAGAATATTTACAATTTCAAAACATCGTTATCATCAGCCTAACCTATACATGCATATCGAATCCAAAATATAACTGTACCTGAAAAGATCGATAGTGTGATGAACTGCTGAAGATTCCCGAGTTGGTGGCCAAAATCAATAATCTATAAAACAGAGAAATAAAGAACAGAGTAAGCTTTCAAAGCTTAGTAAGTTTTAAGCAATACAAACAATTAAAACTTGTCATTTAAATCGAGCATTTCGTACCACAAAACTAATATTCTAATTAGTAATCACTTGGCCGAATATACACAAGTACACCAATTAAAAAGCCTATTGGCCGAATATATATGTATATAAATATAAGAATACACAAAGAAATTTCAGCACATACTTTACTTTACTTTATAGCTCATACAATTAATTTAAGTCACATACTTTCATGTAATGACAGACATCGACCGAATAGGTCATACTCTTATTCGTAGATATAATAATCATTCACACACATATATCATTCTTTGATACTAATAATTCACTTTAAAACTCAATTCACATACGAGTACATAATACGTACCTGACTATCATAATGTATCATACATAATCAATAGTAGTTTACCTCAAACTTTCGAATTCATAATCTTACTCGAATCACCGGCGTTAAGCCTGCTAGGTTTAAAACCCGAATCCAATCACCAGTACAAAACCTACGGGACTTTAAGCTCAGATATAATACCAGCAAAGGCCTGTGGGATTTAACCCGGATATAATACCAGCACAAAGCCTGTGGGATTTAACCCAGATATAATACCAGCACGAAGCCTGTAGGATTTTAACCCGGATATATTTCCAGCATATAGCCTGAGGGTCTTTAAGCCCGGATACACATCAAATATCATGCATATTTAATCATATATTAACACATCTCATTCAACATATCACATTAGTAGTCATTTGCTACACTCGGATATAAGCTCCATATGATTACCATCATTTACATTTCGGTTCAAAAGTCATACATAAATATCACATATCAATTTCACCATTCAAACTTAACCCATAGTGACCATTCGACTATAAGTCATATACATAAATTATTTATCACACAACTTAATTCAAGTAGAACCAAAAGGTCACAATTCATCTAATATATATACATATCAAGGCATCATCAATTATATACTAAAGGTGATTACTCAAAACTTACCTCGGATATACTTGAACGATTGCTGAATGGCTACTCGATTACTTTCTCTTTTCCCCTATCCAACTTCGACCCTCTTTGCTCTTGAGCTTATTTTAAAACAAATAGATTTATTTAATAAATTTCACATACAAATGACAAAAATCAAAGCATAAAACTTTCACACATGCATTTACACATATAATAAGCATAGAATATAACGCTTAATTATTTTTGTGACTCATTTTTGTGGTCCCAAAACCACTTTCTGACTAGGGTCAAATTAGGGCTGTCACAACTCTCTCCCACATAAGAAATTTTCATCCCCGAAAATCTTACCAGTGAATAAGTTAGGATATCATTCTTTCATAGAGTCCTCAAGCTCCCAAGTAGCTTCTTCAACCCCATGTTTAAGCCACAGTACCTTCACTAATGAGATTTTCTTATTTCGTAGTTCTTTTACTTCATGAGCCAAAATACAAACCGATTCTTCTTTGTAACTCAAATCAGATTGAATCTCAACCTCTGATGAATTAATTACATGCGATGGATCGGATCTATAATGTCGAAGCATCGAAACATGAAAAACATTGTGAATCTTTTCAAGTTCAGGGGGCAAATCAATCTGTATGCTACCGGCCCAACTCGTTTGGATATTTCATACGGCCAGATGAACCTCGGACTCAATTTGCCCTTACGGCCAAACCTGAGCACCTTCTTCCAAGGTGAAACTTTAAGAAATACTTTGTCTCTGACCTGATACTCAATGTCCTTTTGTTTTAAATCCACATACGACTTCTGACGATCTAAAGCTGCTTTCAGACTTTCACAGATCACTTTTACTTTCTGTTCAGCATCTTTAATCAAATCAACCCCGAAGATTTTACTTTCACTGAGCTCGGTCCAAAATAACGGTGTACGGCATTTACGACCGTACAAAGTCTCGTAAGGTGCATCTTAATGCTTGATTGAAAACTATTGTTGTAAGCGAATCCAATCAAAGGCAAATACCGTTCCCATGAACCACTAAATTCAAGGATGCAACATCTCAACATATCCTCGAGTATCTGAATTATCCGCTCGGATTGACCATCGGTCTGGGGATGAAAAGCTGTGCTAAAATGCAACATGGTACCCAATGCTTCTTGCAATTTTTTCCAAAATCGCGATGTGAATCTCGGATCTCTATCCGACACAATAGAAACAGGTACCCCGTGTAATCTGATAATCTGAGAGACATACAACTCGGCTAACTTATCAAGTGAGAAATCCGTACGTACGGGAATGAAATGAGCTGATTTAGTCAATCTATCCACAACAACCCATATCGTATCTTTCTTGCTCGGTGACAAAGGTAACCCAGACACAAAATCCATCGTAACTCGATCCCACTTCCATTCGGGTATCATGATCAGCTGAAGTAATCCCGAAGGTACTTGATGTTTTGCTTTCACTTGTTGACATATCAAACAGTTCGAGAAAAAATCAGAAATGTCTCGTTTCATACCATCCACCAATACTGACGTTTCAGATCGTTGTACATTTTCATGCTACCAGGATGGACCGACATTCAGCTATTATGAGCTTTGCTCAAAATCATTGAAATAAGTTCCGAATTTCTTGGAACACACAATTGACTTCTGAACCTCAAACAATCGTTGTCGTCAATTAGAAACTCTGAATCCACATTCGAAACACATTCAGCTCGTTTAGCAACCAATTCATCATCGACTTTCTGAGTTTAACATATTTGATGAATTAATAATGGTTTGGCTTTTCAGTCAGCTGCTAACACATTACCGGATGAAACGGACAAGTGTACATTCATCGCTCACAAAATAAATAGTGACTTGCGACTTAAAGCATTGGCAACCACGTTAGCCTTTCCCGGGTGATAGTCAATGACAAGCTCATAATATTTCAACAATTCAAGCCAACGTCTTTGTCTCAGATTCAAATCTCTTTGAGTCATCAAATATTTGAGGCTTTTGTGATCCGAATATACATGACACCTCTCTCCAAACAAGTAGTGTCGCCATATTTTCAAAGCAAATACAATGGCAGCTAATTCGAGATCATGGGTCGGATAGTTTTTCTCATGTGGCTTCAATTGCCTCGAAGCGTAAGCTACAACTCAACCTTCTTGCATCAATACACAACCCAGCCCATTTAAGGATGCATCACTGTAAATGACAAACTCTTTACCGGATTCAGGCTGCACTAACACTGGAGCTTCAGTCAAATAGGTTTTCAGTTGGTCGAAACTTTTCTAGCACTTTTCTGACCATTCGAACTTAACATCTTTCTAAAGTAGCTTCGTTATTGGTGTGGCTATCAGCGAGAAACCCTTCACAAACCGTCTGTAGTAACCGGCAAGTCCCAAAAAGCTCCGAACTTCAGTAACATTTTTAGGAGGCTTCCAATCAAGTATGGCTGATATTTTACTCGGATCAACACGAATACCCGATGCGGATACCACATGCCCCAAAAAGCTAACTTCTCTCAACCAGAAGTCACATTTACTGAACTTAGCATATAACTGCTTGTCCCATAAAATCTGCAACACTAATGTCAGGTGCTCGGCATGTTCGGTTTCATCTCGCGAATAGATCAAAATGTCATCTATAAACACAACTACAAACCGGTCCAAATACTGTCTGAAGATCCGATTCATCAAGTCCATAAATACCGCAGGGGCATTAGTGAGCCTAAACGGCATCACTAAGAACTTGTAGTGACCGTATCTCGCTCTGAAAGCAGTTTTAGGCACATCTGAGTCTCGAACTCGCAACTGATAATAACCTGATCTCAAATCTATCTTTGAAAACATTGAGGCTCCCTTCAGCTGTTCAAACAAATCATCAATACGCGGTAACGGATATTTGTTCTTTATTGCCACTTTATTTAATTGACGATAGTCGATGCACATTCTCATGGTCCCGTCTTTCTTTTTTTACAAACAATATTGGTGCACCCCAAGGTGAGAAACTCGATCGAGTGAAACCTCTATCCATCAACTCTTGCAACTGAGCTTTCAATTCCTTCAATTTGGTTGGTGCCATACGATACGGAGCTATCAAAATTGGTGTAGTCCCAGGTACAAGTTCAATGCCAAACTTTACCTCTCGAACAGGTGGTAATCCCGGTAATTCCTCAGGAAAAACATCTGAATACTCACAAACCACTAGCACTGATTCAAGTTTCTTTTCTGACTCTTTACTATCAAGTACGTACGTAAGATATGCTTCACACCCCTTTTTTACATATTTCTGAGCCAACATCCAGGATATTACTGCTGGTAACCCGTTCAATTCAGTAGACTCAAGTCGGATTATCTCATCATTAGCACATCTCAAATCAATAGTTTTTCTTTTGCAATTCACAACTGCATCATGTATGGTAAACCAATCCATACCGAGAATAACATCAAATTCATTAAACGGTAAAAGCATCAAATCAGCCGAAAAACAGGGACCTCGGATTATCAGGGGACATTTCCTGCACACTTTGTCGACTAGCACATATCGACCTAAGGGATTCGACACTCGAATCACAAACTCAGTAGACTCAATAGGTAGAGTCTTCCTGGATGCTAAAATCTCACATACATATGAATGAGTAGAACCAGGGTCAATCAATGCAATCACATCAGTGTTAAAGAGAATGAAAGTACCGGTAATAATATCAGGCGAAGAAGTATCCTCGCGTGCGCGTATAGCGTAAGCTCTAGCAGGAGTACGAGCCTCGAAGCTAGTCGTAGCATCTCTAGATCCTCTCTGACCGCCGCTAGCATTTCCCGTATTTCTAGGTGGTCTACCTCGTACTGTAGTAGTACTTGGTTTCCCACTCTGATTTACATTCTGCTCAGACAATCTCGGGCAGTCCTTGATAAAGTGGTCAACTGATCCACACTTATAACAGGAGCGGTCATGAAATCTACAACTCCCCGAATGCCATTTTCCACAAAACTTGCACTCAGTCCTATCCCGACGATCATTTCCAACACTGGCAACTGAAGTGGCTCGCGTACTCACAGGGGGTCAATCACAGTCTCGTCTGGAAAAGCCCAAAGTGTTCTTAGATCGACTCGAATCATCTCAGAATTTATTTGGTGACTACTAAAAGGGCTTTCCCGAAGATCTTTTACGGAACTCTCTAACTCCATCTTCAGCTTTTCTTTTCTCTTTACTGAGCTCTTCGGCTTTGCAAGCTCGCTCGACAAGTACTACAAACTCTCTGATTTTAAGGATGCCAACAAACAGTTTTATATCTTCGTTCAATCCATCTTTGAAATGTTTACACATAATAGCTTCTGAAGAAACACATTCTCAGGCATACCGGCTAAGTCTCACAAATTTTCGTTTATAATCAGTAACTGACATGGAACCCTGTTTAAGTTCAAAAAATTTCTTCCGTTTCTGATCGATAAATCTCTGGCTGATATACTTTTTCCGGAACTCAGTCTGAAAGAACTCCCAAGTCACTTGCTCTCTAGGCACAATAGAAACCAA
Source organism: Gossypium hirsutum (assembly GCF_007990345.1). Lineage (NCBI taxonomy): Eukaryota > Viridiplantae > Streptophyta > Magnoliopsida > Malvales > Malvaceae > Gossypium > Gossypium hirsutum. The sequence continues at coordinate 54,462,684 of NC_053430.1, read as the reverse complement.
TGTATTCCACCAATAGTAGGTAGAATCACTTAGCAAAGATATAGCACATTTTAGGCATTCATCGGGTGTGCAAGACAGTTCATCGAACACTCGGATAGTATTGTCCAACCAAAATTCAGCTTGCTCAGCATCATCACTGTCTGTAGCTTTAAATTTAGTAGCCCCGTGCTTTCAAATTTTGTCAACCGGGGGCTTATTCAACCTCATCTGATCAATTATTAGAGGTATCGTAGGTGTAGGGGGTGTATTATTCGGGAGTGGGGGTTGTGGAGCAGCCGTATTAGTTCGAATGTATTGGTTGAACCAATCATTCATCATATTATAAAAGGCTTGTCTAGCCTCATCATTTTGATTGCTCACAATAGGTTGAGAGTCCACTGGCGCTGTCCCGTACCCTGGAGCAGGCGCTACACTCTCGATATCATCAGCTACCACTTGATCATGATCGGGATCTATTACTATATGAAAACACATTTTTAACTGTCAGAAATCATCACACTATCGTATTATCACATAATGGCATGTATGGCTAGACTCATATACGCTACGTTAGTCCTAGAATCGACTAAACCGTAGCTCTGATACCAATTAAAATATAACACCCCTAACCTGAATCAGATCACTGGATTAAGGTTAAGAGGTATTACCAAACTAAACATTTAATAATCTCATTCACATTGTAAATAAACACAAACAGAGATCGAGCTGAAATACATATTGATATTTAAGTTATACGCCCTTTTCGTATGGCCAGAATATTTACAATTTCAAAACATCGTTATCATCAACCTAACCTATACATGCCATATCGAGTCCAAAATATAACTATACCTAAAAAGATCGATAGTGTGATGAACTGCTGACGATCCCCGAGTCGGTGGCCAAAATCAATAATCTATAAAACAGAAAAATAAAGAACAGAGTAAACTTTCAAAGCATAGTAAGTATTAAGCAATACAAACAATTAAAACTTGTCATTTAAATCGAGCATTTAGTACCACAAAACTAATATTCTAATTAGTAATCACTTGGCTGAATATACACAAGTACACCAATTAAAAAGCCTATTGGCCGAATATATATGTATATAAATATAAGAATACACAAAGAAATTTCAGCACATACTTTACTTTACTTTATAGCTCATACAATTAATTTAAGTCACATACTTTCATGTAATGACAGACATCGACCGAATAGGTCATACTCTTATTCGTAGATATAATAATCATTCACACACATATATCATTCTTTGATACTAATAATTCACTTTAAAAATCAATTCACATATGAGTACATAATACATACCTGACTATCATAATGTATCATACATAATCAATAGTAGTTTACCTCGAACTTTTGAATTCATAATCTTACTTGAATCACCAGCGTTAAGCCTACTAGGTTTAAAACCCGAATCCAGTCACCAGCACAAAACTTGCGGGATTTAACCCAGATATAATACCAGCACGAAGCCTGCGGGATTTAACCCAGATATAATACCAGCACGAGGCCTGCGGGATTTAACCCGGATATAATACCAGCACGAAGCCTGCGGGTTTTAACCCAGATATAATACCAGCATGAAGCCTGCGGGATTTTAACCCGGATATATTTCCAGCATATAGCCTGTGGGTCTTTAAGCCCGGATACACATCAAATATCATGCATATTTAATCATATATTAACACATCTCATTCAACATATCACATTAGTAGTCATTTGCTACATTCGGATATAAGCTCCATATGAATACCATCATTTACATTTCAGTTCAAAAGTCATACATAAATATCACATATCAATTTCACCATTCAAACTTAACCCATAGTGACCATTCGACTATAAGTCATATACATAAATTATTTATCACACAACTTAATTCAAGTAGAACCAAAAAGTCACAATTCATCTAATATATATACATATCAAGGTATCATCAATTATATACTAAAGGTGATTACTCAAAACTTACCTCGGATATACTTGAACGGTTGCTGAATGGCTACTCGATTACTTTCTCTTTTCCCCTATCCAACTTCGACCCTCTTTGCTCTTGAGCTAATTTTAAAACAAATAGATTTATTTAATAAATTTCACATACAAATGACAAAAATCAAAGCATAAAACTTCCACACATGCATTTACACATATAATAAGCATAGAATATAACATTTAATTATTTTTGTCACTCGGTTTTATTGTCCCAAAACCACTTTCCGACTAGGGTCAAATTAGGGTTGTCATAGAAACTGAACCAGAATCGACATTTTTTGCATTCATGCATTTGCATCTCATACATCATATGCATTCAAGTTTATAGAAAGACCCTAATTAGTTAAAATTATTAGGGAGAAAGAGAGTAAGAGAAAGAGAACCTGGAAGCAACACATCTTTACGGTACACGCGCTAAGTTAAAGAATATGGACCAAAGATTTGAACAGCTGTAGAAGGACACGCAGGACCAATTGCAAGAGCAATTGGCAAAAATGCAAAACGACATGAGGGAGCAAATGTTGGAGGCTCAAAGGAACATGATGGCTGAGATGGCTTAACTACTAAGGGAAACTGATAAGGAAAAGGCTCCCATGACAATTACTGGCGAGGATGGTGAGGATCATCCTCCAGGTTTCACCCCACGCCATGTGCCTACACCAACCGAGGCACTTCCTATGAGGTCGTCTATCACTATAAGGCCTCAACAAGGGTCGGTCGATACTGAGATCCCCATAAATTTCCCAACTGGTTTAGGATTTAATTTGGGTGACAATCCCGCAAATCCAGTCATTCCTGACTTAGACATGGCTGAAAAAGAGGATTTTTGAACTGAGGCTGCAAGATAGTTAAAAGAACGCTACAAATGGTTGGAGGAAAAATTCAAGGCTTTAGAGAATGCTGATGGGCATCATAGGGTTGATGCCAAAGATCTAAGCTTGGTCCCAAACTTGGTGCTTCCTCACAAATTCAAGATGCCAGAATTTGAGAAGTACAATGGGACTACTTGCCCAGAAACCCACATTAAGATGTTCTGTAGGAAGATGACTGGGTACGTGAATAATGATCAACTGTTGATCCACTGTTTCCAAGATAGTTTAATTGGAGCAGCAGCCAAGTGGTATAATCAACTGAGCCGGGACAGAATAAGTTCATGGAGGGATCTTGCACAGGCCTTCATGCAGCAGTACAATCATGTGACTGATATGACTTTGGATAGGATCACGCTACAAAACATGGAGAAAAAGCCTAATGAAAATTTTAGGCAATATGCACAGAGATAGAGAGAGGTGGCAATACAAGTTAAACCACCGTTGTTGGAAAAGGAGACTACCATGTTGTTCATCAACACTCTAAAGGCTCCATTCATCACTCACATGATTAGAAGCACCACTAAAAGCTTCGCAGATATAGTCATGGCGAGAGAGATGATCGAGAATACCATAAGGGATGGCAAAATCGAGGGGGAAGCGACCAAAACATCGGCTCTAAGGAGAAAGGATAGTGAAGTGAATAACATAAGCACCTTCAACACGAAGGCAATCATAGTTGGTCAACCTAAAACAGTTACGGTTGAGCAACAGAGTTTTCAAATGCAGGAATCGGGTACAAGGTAGAATTCTAAAAGGATGCAGTTCACACCTATCCCCGTGACGTATCGTGAGCTTTATCAAAGCTTATACGATGCACATGCTATTTCTCCTTTTCAGTTGAAACCACTGTAGCCCCCAAATCCCAAATGCTATGACGCAAACGCCAGATGCGAATATCATGCTGGAATAACAGGGCATTCGATCAAAAACTATACCAATTTTAATAAGGCCATAGAGAGGCTTATTAAGATGGGGGTAGTGAAGTTCGACAATACCCCTAATACTAAAAACCCATTGCCAAATCATAGCGATGAAGGAGTGAATGCCACTAGCGAAGCCAGTGAGAGAAGAATGAATGAAGATGTTGCTGAGGTGAGGATGCCTATGAAGGTGATTTGGAAGGAGATGATGAAGAGAGGTATGTTTGTAGCACCCCAAACCCTGCCCAAACGTTATAGCCAAATCTGACATGCCACATTGAAATAAAAAAAACCCATGTTCCCTTTTTAGTGTTTTAAAAGCTGACTTTTGTTAAGCTAACCAAGTGAATGGAAGCTGGGCACCAGGTAGGTATCCATAACAGAGGAGGTGAGCCATGAAGATTGCTTAAGTAGCAAGCTCTTCGATTGGATCCAATCCTAGACATGCCCATATCCATTACCACACTTGGTTATAACGGATTGAAACTTCTTTGAGTGGTTATCTTTGATAAATCGAATATTTGTGACGTCGTGTTATTTTAAAAACAAGTATTGTTTTGAAATTGCGCCCTAAGTCTAGCCCATTTGAATTATTATCCACCAGAATAAAGTTATTAAAAATAATATAATCCCAAAAAATCAAAGAAGAAAATAAAGTTAAAATGGCCTTATTACAACCCAAAAATTAAATAGTAATTAAAAATAGCTTAAGAAAACCAGGCTCTTTTTCAAACCCAAAAGCGTTCACCATGGCCACTCTGAATCCCCCCCGGCTCCAAGACACTCACATCAAGGCCCACTTGTAAGGTTAAAGAAGGGGTGAGTTTGGAAACTCAATGTGTAAGGAAAACCCATTCAAAGCCCAGGTCAGCTCAAGCCAGTCGGGCTTAAGCCCATTCAGATAACAGTGATACTAGGCCAGAGCCCTTTTTAGATTACACTAAACTGGGCCTTAGCCCCTTATTCAGATAACAGTATGGCCCATAGGCCCATTTCAAAATACATGCAACATCAATAAACATATGCAAGCCAATTTGGGGAGTCTACTCAACCCACCAACTGCTACACTCCACCCGTACCAGCCCTACACTCCATGTGGGGAATAGCTCAACCCACCCAGCCCTACACTCCACAGTTGCAGCCTTGCTGCTCAGTTAATAGTAAATTGAGGAAAAGCCTCCAGTACGTGGACAAGCCACTTTCAGTACTTCCTCCAACAATATCCCAGTCGCATGCATCAGATAATAACATGGCATGCAGTAAATAATAACAGTCCAACATGCATTTAGGTCAATTTACTCCTACGGGTATTTCGTTACTTTATCTCCTAGGGGTAAAACTGTAAATTTTCTACTTTTTAAAGGTATTTTAGTAATTTATCTATTTTAGGGTTTTTCATGCATATTCCTACCTTTCACGTACTAACAGAATCACTTACCGAGGGTTCTTACCGAATTGGGTCTGTTGGCCATTTATTCCAATTTTGGCCCAATAAGCCCAAAAATATTGAGGGCATAGATATCATGCACTTTGCAGTCCAAACATTAAAGCTTACCAAAAAAATTAATCGATTTACCTCACAAGCATTCGGACACTTGAAAATCTACAAAATACCGATTTTTTGACATTTTGGCTTTTCGACTTTTGCCGATCTAGACTAAGAAAGGGTGTCAGTTACACACCTGTTTTATGGCGATTCGTTGACGAGATCCATGCACGAAATACCTATAATTATATTACTACCACGTTAATCTACTACCGAAACGAACTGCATAATAACTCCTTACCTTATTCGGCCATAACACCTTAGACACTAGCAATCCTACCTTTGCTGAAGTTTGCGACTAAAGTTAGATCCCGTTGCTCCACTTGTCCAAGCCTTTGATCAACAGCCTCTAGATCACATTATTATCAAGACAAAATAGTTATCACAACCCCTTAGGGCTACAAGTCCAAGTCGACAGCCTCCCTAACCTTTAGGGGTTTCAGCTTTTCTAAAAAATGAAATAAAGACTAGATTGAAAAGACTTACCACCGGTTCCTTCAGTCAATGATCCCAATTAATTTCTACTCAATTCTGATGCCGATCTAAGCCCTCAAAAGATAACAAAAGTTGAGCCTTCAGTGATCACACAATTCAGCCAAGTCCTTAAAAAAGTGGGGTTTTCGGCTTTTGTTGAAGTTGTGTAAAGAAAGATGAAATAGGAGGGTTTTGCTATGGTCCTGTCTCCAGAACCTTGAGGTTTAGAGAACTAGAGAATCGGTCAAGAATGATGGAAAAGATAATAAAAGTGGCTAGGAGAAATCAGCACAGAAGAAAGTATGGGTTTCGGGATTTCGGCTTTTTATGGTAATGGCTTTGAAGGTTTTAGAATCGTTTAAAAAAAAGATGGAGATGAACAGGAAGATAGAGAGATTCAGCTATGGAGGAAAAGAAGAAAAGGAAAAAAAGTTGAAGAGGAGAGGAGAAAAGAAAGAAGAGGAGAATGGTCAGCAAACGACACAACTTTCCCCCTCATGCCGAATTTATACTGGCACTTCACCTAGCCGAATTTTCCCATGCTAGAGGCCCTTGGCCGGCCAACTCCTGCTCCTTGATCAACTCCTAAATCTTCTCCTTTATCAGCTCCGAAATCCTCTCCTTATCAGCTCCTAAATCCTCTCCCTTATCAGCTCTTAAATCTTCTCCTGACAACCTTTCACTTTAGTTCCACTGCTTACCTTTTCTGTACATAAAAATTAATATCACCAATTTGCTTACCTTGCGACTCGAACCTTTGCTCTCCTTGGTCATCCACACGCCACCTCTCAAGCCCCCAAGTGACGCCACAAGCCAACTTACCACGGGGTTCCTTGTGTTTTATTTTACCCAGTTAATACCTTAAAGCCCAGCTAACCAGAACCCTTTCTTCTATACAATTAAAATTAACTAAAATTACCGGATTTTAACTTAAACTTGGGCCTTCTAGAGACCCACTAACCTGATTAAATCTACGCCAAGTAGACAGAACACTAAAATTTAAAATTTTCCAACACTCACAGAATTCCAAAAAATTGGGGCGTTACAACTCTACCCCCCTTAAAAAAATTTCGGCCTCGAAATTTACCTGATCCAAATAGTTGAGGGTATTGTTGACGCATAGTCTCTTCTGACTCCCAAGTAGCTTCTTCCCGTCCATGATTACGACAAAGCACTTTCACTAATGGAACAGATTTCCTTCTGAGAGCCTTAACATCTCATGCCAATATCTGCATAGGCTTCTCCTCAAAGGTCAAATCAGTGCTTACTTCAATCTCCTCCACTGGCACAACATGTGAGGGATCCGATCGATATCATCTTAACATAGACACATGAAAGACGTCATGGATTCTGTCCAACTCTGGTGGTAACTCTAACTGATACGCTACTGGCCCTACCCGCTTAAGAACCCAATAAGGCCCTATAAACCGCGGACTCAATTTGCCTTTCTTGTCGAATCTCAAGATCTTCTTCCAAGGTGAAACCTTCAAGAAAACCATATCCCCAACAGTGAACTCTATCTCTTTGCGCTGTAGATCCGCATAGGACTTCTGTCTATCAGATGCCTCCTTTAATCGATCTCTTATCAACTTAACCTTACTCTCGGTATCTGCCACCAACTCCGATCCAAGCACTTGTCGTTCATCCAACTCTGTCCAACACGTAGGCGTATGACATCTCCGCCCATAAAGTGCCTCATATGGAGCCATCTGAATACTTGCTTGGTAGCTGTTATTGGATGCATACTCCGCCAATGGCAAGTATTCCTCCCAACTCCCATGAAAATCGAAGATACAACCCCTTAACATATCCTTCAAAATCTGAATAACCCTCTCCGACTGTCCATCTGTCTGTGGGTGAAAGGCAGTACTAAAATCCAAGCGTATACCCAAGCCTCCTGCAACTTTTTCCAGAACCGAGATGTAAACCTAGGGTCTCGGTCGGAAATAATCGACACTGGCACACCATGTAGTCGCACTATCTCTGCCACATACAACCTAGCCAACTTTTGCAGGGAGTAATCAGTACGAACTGGTATGAAATGGGCAGATTTTGTTAACCTATCCACCACTACCCACACTGAATCTTTCTTGGTGGGTGTCAAAGATAACCTACTCACAAAGTCCATAGTGACTCTCTCCCACTTCCACAATGGAATTTTCACCGATTGCAGTAATCCAGAAGGAAATTGATGCTTAGCTTTCACTTGCTGGAATGTCAGACATTTCCCCACGAATTCCGTTACTTCTCGTTTAAGCCCAGGCCACCAGTACAGCTCTCGCAAGTCATGATACAACTTATTCCCTCCAGGATGCATGGTACAAAGTCCCCCATGAGCTTCCTTCAATATTGACTGTCTCAAGTCAGAGTCCTTCGAAACACAAATTCTTCCTTGGAAGCATAAAACTACTTCAGTATTCAGTCCAAAATCCTCATTCTCACCCTTCTCAACTTGTTGAAACCGAAGAACCAACGAATCATCCTTCAACTGTTTTTCTTTAATCTGCTTAGTCCAAATAGGCCTCACTTGCAATTCTGCTAACTGACTTCCATCGTCAAAAAGACTCAAACGTGCAAACAAGGCTCTCAAATGAAAAGCAACCCTTCGACTCAACGTATCAGCCACCACGTTAGCCTTACCTGGGTGGTACTCAATCGAACAGTCGTAATCCTTAAGCAACTCTACCCATCTTCGTTGCCTAAGGTTTAACTCCTTCTAAGTTAACAGATACTTTAGGCTCTTATGGTCTGTGCATATGATACACTTTTCTCCATATAAGTAATGTCTCCAGATTTTCAATGCGAAGATCACTGCTGCTAGCTCTAAATCGTGCGTAGGGTAGTTCGCTTCATGAGGCTTAAGCTGTCGCGAAGCATAAGCGACCACCTTACCCTCTTGCATCAATACACATCCTAACCCCACATACGATGCATCGTTGTACACAGTGAAGTCCTTCTCAGACTCCGGTTGAATCAACACTGGTGTTCAGTCAATACCTGTTTCAAATGGTCAAAAGCTTTTTACTGATTCTCAGTCCAGACAAGTGCTACCCCTTTCCTTAACAGTTTCGTCAATGGTGCAGCAATCAGAGAAAATCCTTCTACGAACCTTCAGTAATAGCCTACCAAACCCAGAAAACTCCAAATTTCCGATACTGATTTTTGTGGCTTCCATCCCAGAACTGCCTCAACTTTTCGAGGATCCACTCTAATTCCTTTAGCAGAAACTACATGACCTAGAAAAGCCACTTCTCGCAACCAAAATTCACACATACTAAACTTTGCATACAGTTGCTTCTCTCTTAGCACTTGCAGCACAATACGTAGATGCTCCTCATGTTTCTCCTCGGTTATCGAGTATACCAGAATATCATCGATGAAAACTACCACGAATCGGTCCAAGTAAGGTTGGAACACTTGATTCATTAGATCCATGGAAGCGGCAGGTGCGTTCGTCAACCCAAACGGCATAACCAGGAACTCGTAATGACCATATCAAGTCCTGAATGCTGTCTTATAAATATCCACTTCCTTTACCCTTAACTGATGGTATCCAGATCGAAGGTCAATCTTGGAAAATACCGAAGCTCCTCTAAGTTGGTCAAATAAATCATCAATCCTTGGCAGTAGGTATTTGTTCTTTATCGTCAGTTTGTTCAACTGGCGGTAATCAATGCACATGCACATTGTCCTGTCATTTTTCTTCACAAACAGGACTGGTGCTTCCCATGCAGACACACTAAGTCTAATGCAGCCCCTATCTAACAACTCTTGGATTTGAGCTCTCAGTTCCACTAACTCCTTCGGTGCCATTCTATAGGGTGCAATGGATACTAGAGCTGTTCCCAGCAACAAATCGATTCCAAACTCCACTTCCCGATTCAGAGGCAATCCAAAAAGCTCCTCCGAAAAAACATCTCAGAATTCCCTAACAGTCCTGAAGGTATCCATAGTTAGATCCCCAGTTTAAACTTGATTTATAAAAGCCAAGTATGTCACGCATCAGTTTCTCAGCCCTTAAATGTCACGCATCAGTTTCTCAGCCCTTAAAGCCGATAACATATTGGACAACTAATCTCTTCATTCCCCAATAATCATTACCTCCTCATCCTCAATAGTCCTTAACAACATCCTCTTAGCTGTACAATCCACATTGCCCTATGCTTGGTCAGCCAACCCATCCCTAAAATCAAATCGAGTTCTCCAAACGGTAACTTCATTAAGTCTCCACAGAAAATCTTACCTTGAGTCTCTAAAGGCACCTCCCTAAAGAGTTTCTGTACTTTAACTGAGTGACCTAACGGACTTATCATAGTTACCCCACACACAATCTCCTCAAAGTGAACACCCAATGCCCCAGAAATATCACATGCTACATATGAATAAGTTGACCCCACATCTACTAGAGTAGTATAGGGTACATCAGAGATAAAAAAATGTACTAGTTATGACATCAGGTGCGTCACCCTCCTCGTGGCGACAAGCAGCATATACTAAAGCTGGCTGACGACCCTCAGTGTTAGCAGTACCCTTGCCAGGTGCCCCACGTCCATGGCCATTACCACCACGACCTTGGACACGACCTCTCGGCAGCGGCGGTCCACCTCGCGCTGGTTGGACGGGTTGCACAGCACTTTGTTCAACCACTTGAGCCTAAGCTGGCCCATAGGACAATCCCTGAACTCATGTTCCTTTGATCCACAATGAAGACAAGCCCCAGAACATTTCCAACATTCCCCCAGATGCATTCTACCACAATCTCCACAAACTTGTGATCTAACAGTGTTCACCGGAACCGCTCGTACTGGTTCCTCTATCCTAGCCCTCTTACCATTTCGGTTTGCAGTACCAGCCGGTCCAACATCTCTCCTGAACCAATTTTGATCCCTATCGCGGTTCCGTCGTTCGACTTGCTTCACCTCTTCGACTATTTTAGCCTTTTCTACCAGTGCAGCAAAATCGCGCTCTCTCTGCAGAGCTATGAGCACCCTTAGCTCATCTCTGAGGCCATCCTCAAAGCGAACACTGCGCTCATATTCGGTAGAGACAATACCACTAGCATACCGGCTCAATCGCAGAAACTCTGCCTCATATTCAGTAACGGTCTTACCACCCTGGGTCAGGTTCAGGAATTCCTTCCTTCGCGCATCCACATAGCTAGCTTCGACATACTTCGCCTTGAAGGACTTCTTAAACAACTCCCAAGTTACCCTCTCAGCTAGGGTACCCTCTCTCACAGTGATCCACCACTGATATGCCTCGTCCCACAGAAAGGACACCGCCCCTTTTAACTTTTGCTCTACTGAGCAGTCCAGGTCATCCATAATCTGCTCCGTGGCTTCCAGCCAGTACTCAGCCACATTTGGGGCTACTCTAGATACACCCCTAAAAAATTCCGCCCCGTTGGTCCAAAGTCGCTCGGAAATGGACCCCTATTCATGGGCTCGATATCAGCTCTGGCCACTCTTTCCAAAACTCTTAGCATGGCCTGGGATAGAGCGTCATCCCCGCGGCCCAATCGTACGACCCATTCTCATCCACCGGTGGTGGTCGTGCTACACCAGCGAGTATGTGCCTAGGAAACGAAGATCCAACTTGAGTACTACCTCGGCCTCGACCACGGCCTCTTCCCCGAGTAGCTCTCGTACTCATGTCAATTTATCTTATTAGGAATTTTATGCAGTTAGTTTACTATTTCCCCTATTTATTACAGAATATCTTATGAACAGATAAGGTTTCAGAGTTGTTCTCACGTAACCACAGTTTAGCTACTGTCTCAGTTTCCTAGGGCTTAGTTTACCCTACAGTCTCAGTTTTGTAGCCTTTATGCTACATTATCTATAGTACTATTGCTAAGGCTTAGTACTAACTACAGTATAGTTCAGTATGTAAAACAGAAAGGTACTTACAGCCTTGGCACCGGGGATTCAATGTGCCACCTCATTAGGTCTCAAATAAACTCGGAAATCTATTTTTCAAACATTTGAAAAAAAACAAGTTCGGAGATTATCCCCTTTTAAACAAAAAAAATTATTTTCAAAAGTCAAGTTTCTCCAAAAATACCCTTTTTGGCATAAAGTTTTGAAAACCCTTTTTAGACCCGATCCACAGCTGAGTTGTTGCAACTGGGCTCTGATACCACTAAATGTAGCACCCTAAACTCGGCCCAGACGTTATGGCCGAATCCGACATGCCTCATTGAAATAAAAAAACCCATGTTCCCTTTTTAGTGTTTAAAAGCCGACTTTTGTTAAGATAACCAAGTGAATGGAAGCTGGGCACCAGGTAGGTATCCATAACAGAGGAGGTGAGCCATGAAGGCTGCTTAAGTACCAAGCTCTTCGATTGGATCCAATCCTAGACATGCCCACATCCATTGCCACACTTGGTTATAACGGATTGAAACTTCTTTGAGTGGTTACCTTTGATAAATCGAATATTCGTGACGTAGTGTTATTTTAAAAACAAGTATCGTTTTGAAATCGTGCCCTAAGTCTAGCCCGTTTGAATTATTATCCACCAGAATAAAGTTATTAAAAATAATATAATCCCAGAAAATCAAAGAAGAAAATAAAGTTAAAATGGCCTTATTACAACCCAAAAATTAAATAGTAATTAAAAATAGCTTAAGAAAACCAGTCTCTTTTTCAAACCCAAAAGCGTTCACCATGGGCACTCTGAATCCCCTTCGGCTCCAAGACACTCACATCAAGGCCCACCTGCAAGGTTAAAGAAGGGGTGAGTTTGGAAACTCAGTGTGTAAGAAAAACCCATTCAAAGCCCAGGTCAGCTCAAGCCCATCGGGGCTAAGCCCATTCAGATACAAGTGATACTAGGCCAGAGCCCTTTTCAGATTACACTAAACTAGGCCTTAGCCCCTTATTCAGATAACAGTATGGCCCATAGGCCCATTTCAAAATACATGCAACATCAATAAACATATGCAAGCCCATTTGGGGAGTCTACTCAACCCACCAACCGCTACACTCCACCCATACCAGCCCTACACTCTATGTGGGGAATAGCTCAACCTACCTAGCCTTACACTCCACAGTTGCAGCCTTGCTGCTCAGTTAACAGTAAATTGAAGAAAAGCCTCCAGTACGTGGACAAGCCACTTTTAGTACTTCCTCCATCAATATCCCAGTAACATGCATCAGATAATAACAACATAGCATGCAGTAAATAACAATAGTCCAACATGCATTTAGGTCAATTTACTCCTAGGGGTATTTCGGTACTTTATCTCCTAGGGGTAAAACTGTAAATTTTCCACTTTTTAAAGGTATTTCAGTAATTTATCTATTTTAGGGTTTTTCATGCATATTCATACCTTTCACATACTAACAGAATTACTTACCAAGGGTTTTTACCGAATTGGGTCCGTTGGCCCTTTATTCCAATTTTGGCCCAATAAGCCCAAAAATATCGAGGATACGAAAATCATGCACTTTGCAGTCCAAACATTGCAGCTTACCAAAAACATTAATCGATTTACCTCACGAGCATTCGCACACTCGCAAATCTACAAAATATCGATTTTTCGGTATTTTGGGTTTTTGGCTTTTGTCGATCTGGACTAACAAAGGGTGTCAGTTACACACCTATTTTATGACGATTCGTTGACGAGATTCACGTATGAACTACCTACAATTATATTACTACCACATTAATCTGCTACCGAAACGAACTACATAATAACTCCTTACCTTATTCAGCCATAACACCTTAGACACTAGCAATCCTACCTTTGCTGAAGTTTACGACTAAACTTAGATCCCGTTGCTCCACTTGTCCAAGCCTTTGATCAGTAGCCTCTAGATCACATTATTATCAAGACAAAATAGTTATCACAACCCTTTAGGGCTACAAGTTCAAGTCGACAACCTCCCTAACCTTTAGGGGTTTCGCTTTTCTAAAATACGAAATAAAGACTAAATTGAAAAGACTTACCACCGTTTCCTTCGGTCGATGATCCCAATTAATTTCTACTCAATTCTGATGCCGATCTAAGCCTTCAAAAGATAACAAAAGTTGAGCCTTTAGTGATCTCACTATTCGGCCAAGTCCCTAAAAAATTGGGGTTTTCGGCTTTTGTTTAAGCTGTGTAAAGAAAGATGAAATAGGAGGGTTTTGCTATGGTCCTGTCGACAGAACCTTGAGGTTTAGAGAACTAGCAAATTGGTCAAGAATGATGGAAAAGATAATAAAATTGGCTAGGAGAAATCGGCACAGAAGAAAGTATGGGTTTCGGGATTTCGGCTTTTTATGGTAATGGCTTTGAAGGTTTTAGAAACGTTTGAAAAAAAAAAGATGGAGATGAACAGGAAGATAGAGAGATTCGGCTATGGAGGAAAAGAAGAAAAGCAAAAAAAAGTTGAAGAGGAGAGGAGAAAAGAAGAAGAGGAGAATGGTCAGCAAACGGGACAACTTTTCCCCTCATGCCGAATTTATACTGGCACTTAACCTAGCCGAATTTTCCCTTGCTAGAGGCCCTTGGCCGGCCAACTCCTGCTCCTTGATTAGATCCTAAATCTTCTCCTTTATTAGCTCCTAAATCTTCTCCCTTATCAACTCCTAAATCCTCTCCCTTATCAGCTCCTAAATCTTCTCCTGACAGCCTTTCACTTTAGTTAAACTACTTACCTTTTCTGTACATAAAATTTAATATCACCAATTTGCTTACCTTGCGACTCGAACCTTTGCTCTCCTTGGTCATCCACATGCCACCTCTCAAGCCCCCAAGTGACGCCACAAGCCAACTTACCACGGGCTTCCTTGTGTTTTATTTTACCCAGTTAATACCTTAAAGCCCAGCTAACCAAAACCCCTTCTTCTATAGAATTAAAATTAACTAAAATTACCGGATTTTAACTTAAACTTGGGCCTTCTAGAGACCCACTAACCTAATTAAATCTACGCCAAGTAGACAGAACACTAAAATTTAAAATTTTCCAACACTCACAGAATTCCAAAAAATTGGGGCGTTACAACTCTACCCCCTTAAAAAAATTTCGGCCTCAAAATTTACCTGATCCAAATAGTTGAGGGTATTGTTGACGCATAGTCTCTTCTGACTCCCAAGTAACTTCTTCCCGTCCATGATTACGCCAAAGCACTTTCACTAACGGAATAGATTTCCTTCTGAGAACCTTAACATCTCATGCCAATATCTGCACAGGCTCATCCTCAAAGGTCAAATCAGTCCTTACTTCAATCTCATCCATTGGCACAACATGTGAGGGATCCGATCGATATCATCTTAACATAGACACATGAAAGACGTCATGGATTCTGTCCAACTCTGGTGGTAACTCTAACTGATACGCTACTGGCCCTACCCGCTTAAAAACCCAATAAGGCCCTATAAACCGCGGACTCAATTTGCCCTTCTTGCCGAATCTCAAAATCTTCTCCCAAGGTGAAACCTTCAAGAAAACCATATCCCCAACAGTGAACTCTATCTCTTTGTGCTTTAGATCTGCATACGACTTCTGTCTATCAGATGCCTCCTTTAATCGATCTCTTACCAACTTAACCTTACTCTCGGTATCTGCCACCAACTCCGGTCCAAGCACTTGTCGTTCACCCAACTCTGTCTGACACGTAGGCGTACGACATCTCCGCCCATAAAGTGCCTCATTTGGAGCCATCCGAATACTTGCTTGGTACTTGTTATTGTATGCAAACTCTGCCAATGGCAAGTAGCCCTCCCAACTCCCACGAAAATCGATGATATAACCCCTTAACATATCCTCCAAAATCTGAATAACCCTCTCCGACTGTCCATCTTTCTGTGGGGTGAAAGGCAGTACTGAAATCCAAGCGTGTACCCAATGCCTCCTGCAACTTTTTCCAGAACTGAGATGTAAACCTAGGGTCTCGGTTGAAAATAATCGACACTGGTACACCATGTAGTCACACTATCTCTGCCACATACAACCTAGCCAACTTTTGCAGGGAGTAATCAGTACGAACTGGTATGAAATGGGCAGATTTTGTTAACCTATCCACCACTACCCACACAGAATCTTTCTTGGTGGGTGTCAAAGGTAGCCCACTCACAAAGTCCATAGTGAATCTCTCCCACTTCCACAATGGAATTTTCACCGGTTGCGGTAATCCAGAAGGAAATTGATGCTCAGCTTTCACTTGCTGGCATGTCAGACATTTCCCCACGAATTTTGTTACTTCTCGTTTAAGCCCAGGCCACCAGTACAGCTCTCGCAAGCCGTGATACAACTTATTCCCTCTAGGATGCATGGCACAAAGTCCCCCATGATCTTTCTTCAATATTGACTGTCTCAAGTCAGAGTCCTTCGGAACATAAATTCTTCCTTGGAAGCATAAAACTTCTTAAGTATTCAGTCTAAAATCCTCATTCTCACCCTTCTCAACTTGCTAATATCGAAGAACCAACGAATCATCCTTCAACTATTTTTCTTTAATCTGCTCAGTCAAAATAGGCCTCACTTGCAATTCTTCTAACAGACTTCCATCGTCAAACAGACTCAATCTTGGAAACAAGGCTCTCAAATCAGAAACAACCCTTCGACTCAACGCATCAGCCAGAACGTTAACCTTACCTGGGTGGTACTCAATCGAACAGTCGTAATCCTTAAGCAACTCTAC
The DNA here is from genome assembly GCF_007990345.1 of Gossypium hirsutum. Classification (NCBI taxonomy): domain Eukaryota; kingdom Viridiplantae; phylum Streptophyta; class Magnoliopsida; order Malvales; family Malvaceae; genus Gossypium; species Gossypium hirsutum. The sequence continues at coordinate 54,446,245 of NC_053430.1, read as the reverse complement.
CCATCTTCGTTGCCTAAGGTTTAACTCCTTCTGAATTAACAGATACTTTAGGCTCTTTTGGTCTGTGTATATGATACACTTTTCTCCATATAAGTAATGTCTCTAGATTTTTAATGCGAAGATCACTGCTGCTAGCTCTAAATCGTGCGTAGGGTAGTTCGCTTCATGAGGCTTAAGCTATCACGAAGCATGAGTGACCACCTTACCCTCTTGCATCAATACACATCCTAACCTCACATGCGACGCATCACTGTACACAGTAAAGTCCTTCCCAGACTCCGGTTGAATCAACACTGGTGCTTCAGTCAATACCTTTTTCAAATGGTCAAAAGCTTTTTGCTGATTCTTAGTCCAGACAAGTGCTACCCCTTTTCTTAACAGTTTCGTCAATGGTGCAACAATCAGAGAAAATCCTTCTACGAACCTTCGGTAATAGCCTGCCAAACCCAGAAAACTCTAAATTTTTTATACTGATTTTGGTGGCTTCCATCCCAGAACTGCCTCAACTTTTCAAGGATCCATTCTAATTCCTTCAGCAGAAACCACATGACCTAGAAAAGCCACTTCTCGCAACAAAAATTCACACTTACTAAACTTTGCATACAGTTGCTTCTCTCTTAGCACTTGCAGCACAATACGTAGATGCTCCTCATTTTCTTCTCAGTTTTCGAGTATACAAGAATATCATTGATGAAAACTACCACGAATCGGTCCAAGTAAAGTTGGAACACTTGATTCATTAGATCCATGAAAGCGGCAGGTGCGTTCGTCAACCCAAACGGCATAACCAGGAACTCGTAATGACCATATCGAGTCCTGAATGATGTCTTATGACTATCCACTTCCTTTACCCTTAACTGATGGTATCCAGATCGAAGGTCAATCTTGAAAAATACCGAAGCTCCTCTAAGTTGTTCAAATAAATCATCAATCATTAGCAGTGGGTATTTGTTCTTTATCGTCAGTTTGTTCTACTGGCGGTAATCGATGCACATGCGCATTGTCCCATCCTTTTTCCTTACAAATAGGATCGGTGCTCCCCATGGAGACACATTAGGTCTAATGAAGCCCCTATCTAACAACTTTTGGATTTGAGCTTTCAGTCCCACTAACTCCTTCGGTGCCATTCTATAGGGTGTAATGGATACTGGAGCTGTTCCAGGCAACAAATCGATTCCAAACTCCACTTTCCGATTCGGAGGCAATCTAGGAAGCTCCTCCAGAAAAACATCTCGGAATTCCCTAACAATCCTAACAGTATCCGTAGTCAGATCCCCAGTTTCAACTTGATTTATAAAAGCCAAGTACGTCTCGCATCCCTTACGCTTCAGTTTCTCAGCCCTTCAAGCCGATACCACATTGAACAAGTAATCTCTTCGTTCCCCAATAATCATTACCTCATCATCCTCAATAGTCCTTAACACCATCCTCTTAGCTGTACAATCCAATGTTGCCCTATGCCTGGTCAGCCAATCCACCCTAAAATCAAATCGAATTCTCCGAACGGTAACTCCATTAAGTCTCCACAGAAAATCCTACCTTGAGTCTCTAAAGGCACCTCCCTAAAGAGTTTCTGTACTTTAACTGAGTGACCTAACGGACTTATCACAGTTACCCCACACACAATCTCCTCAAAGTGAACACCCAATGCCCTAGAAATATCACATGCTACATATGAATGAGTAGACCCCACATCTATCACAGCAGTATAGGATACGTTAGAGATAAAAAAACTTACCAATTATGACATCAGGTGCGTCACCCTCCTCGCGGCGACGAGCAGCATATACCAAAGCTGGCTGACGAGCCTCAGTGTTAGCAGTACCCCTGTCAGGTGCCCCACGTCCATGGCCATTACCATCGCGACCTTGGCCACGACCTCTCGGCTGCGGTGGTCCACCTTGCGCTGGTTGGACGGGTTGCACAGCCCTTTGTTCAACTACTTGAGCCTGAGCTGGCCTCCTAGGACAATCCCTGATCTTATGTTCCTTTGATCCACAATGAAGACACGCCCCAGAACGTTTCCAACATTCCCCCAGATGCATTCTACCACAATCTCCACAAACTTGTGATCTAACAGTGTTCACCGGAACTGCTCGAACTGGTTCCTCCATCCTAGCTCTCTTAACATTCCGGTTTGCAGCACCAGCCGGTCCAGCATCTCTCCTGAACCGGTTTCGATCCCTGTCGCGGTTCCGTCATTTAGCTTGCTTTACCTCTTCGGCTATCTTAGCCTTTTGTACCAGTGCAGCAAAATCGCGCTCTCTCTGCGGAGCTACGAACACCCTTAGCTCATCCCTGAGGCCATCCTCAAAGCGAACATTGCGCTCATATTCGGTAGAGACAATACCACTAGCATACCGGCTCAATCGCAGAAACTCTGCCTCATATTTAGCAACGGTCTTACCACCCTGGGTCAGGTTTAGGAATTCCTTCCTTCGTACATCCACATTGTAACACCCCAAACCCGAGGCCGTCGCCGGAGTCGAACACGAGGTGTTAACAAACATCAAACCACTTAAAAAAAAATTTCCCAGACAAGCTGCCAGTCTGCGTACTAGTCGCTTTAAAAATCATATCTTGAGTTCTGAAACTTGAAATCCAGTTCCGTAAATTTTCCCTGAAACTAGACTCATATGCCCATCTACATATTTTTTTCTATAATTTTTTGTCAGGCCAATTAGTAGAGTTTATTAGTCAAAATCTCCCATGTTACAGGGATCGACTACACTGACCTTTGCTCATTACGACTTGGATATCTCCCTGCACAGAGCTTCAATACTGATGCCGTTTGTTTCTATAGAAACTAGACTCAGAGAGGAATCTATAAATATATGACATGACTCCTAATTATCTTTGGTTAATTTATAATAAATTTCCAAAGTCGGAATAGGGAATCCAGAAACCGTTCTGGCCCTGTCTCACGAGAACCTGAATATCTCTTAACATACTGTCCATATGATCGTTTCGTTACTTTCCTATGAAAATAGATTAATCAAGGTTCGTTTACATAATTTATTCATTATTTAATTCTAATCCTACTATTTTTAGTGATTTTCCCAAATCTACATCACTGCTGCTGCCAGCATCTGCCTTTAAGGTAGACTTTACCTATTTCATAGTTTCCATGATTCAACTAGCCCTTTTAGCATAAATAGCACAAATTATGATAGTGATTAACCATTCCATACCAAATGATTATAACATTATGCTCAAACATATATAAGCCATTTTCGCATGGCTATATACATTAACCAAAATATTCTTCCGCCACTAGTCTATTTTATACAAGCCATAAGATAATCCAAAACATAGCAGTACCAAACAGTGGATAGTGATAGTGTGACTAGTTACTGACGATCCCCGAGCCTGTAGCTTCGCAATGAGATCTATAAAACAGAGGAAACAGAGTAAACGGAGTAAGCATTACAATGCTTAGTAAGTTTTAAGCAGTGTCAACAGATAACAATCAAATTATAACATAGTTGTTCGTATTTTTATTTCACTCTTCCTTCAGGCATACCATCCCTTTACCGAATATGCACATCTCATCATATACAATAGGCAGATAAACTTTCACATAAAAGTGAGCTCAAGTGACATAGATATATCGTATGATTTCACATCACCTCTCACACTGATCCGATGTCACATAATCATAGGAATAGTCTCATAGATTGCTCTCGTATGCATCACATAACTACCTTATGATTTAGTGCAAATCAAGCTCACATATAAACTTGGATACATACCTGTTTAACCTTTCGCATTGAATATATTTATAAGCAATTCTTATTACGAAGTCTTACCCGGACATAATCTCCACACGAAGTTATCGGGTCTTACCCGGACAAAATTCCCACACGTACTAATCGGGTCTTTAGAGCTCGGATATAGTACGAGCACGAAGCTTACGGATATTAATCAGTGATAATATTCTCGCATAAAGCCTGCGGGGTTTTAACCCGGATATAGTACTGACACAAATGCCCTTCGGGACTTATCACATTTATGCACTTTCACATCCATCACGTTGGCCACTCGGCCCTGTCACATATATACACTTTCACATTCACACATCGGCCATTAGGCCTTATCACATATATACACTTTCACATTCATCACATCAGCCATTAGGCCTTATTACATATATACACTTTCACATTCATCACATCGGCTATTAGGCCTTATCACATATATACACTTTCACATTCATCACATCGGCTATTAGGCCTTATCACACATATACACTTTCACATTCATCACATCGGCTATTAGGCCTTATCACACATATACACTTTCACATTCATCACATCGGCTATTAGGCCTTATCACACATATACACTTTCACATTCATCACATCGGCCATTAGGCCTTATCACATATATACACTTTCACATTCATCACATCGGCCATTAGGCCTTACTATCATTTCATATTCGAATACTCATAAACTTACAATATCACGATTTAGAATTCAAGTATGGGTTTAATCAATAGCTTATGAGCAACTAAAACAAGTTTATCAAGGTTCACAACATAATCTCAAATTCAGCACAAGCGGTTTTTCCTGAGCAATAGTCACTAAATTATTTATAACAGGAGCTACAAAACTCCAAATCACTTTCCGTTAATTTTTCCTGAATATAGAATTGTATATATTCCATCTATAAAATTTCCAGAATTTTAGGTGTGGCCAATCAATACCAGATTTTTCTTAAAGTTTCCCCTGTTTCACTGTTTGACTAATCTGACCACTCTTCACTACGAATCACATTTCTCATTTTACTGAATTCAAAATGTGTTGTATTTGATTTCATTTGAAACTAGACTCATTAAGGAGTCTAAGCATATAAATTTTATCTTATAACCATTTTTGTACAATTTATAATGATTTTCTAAAAACAGAACAGAGGATTACAGTGTCATTCTGTGCTGTCTCACACAACTTTAAGTATCTCATTATGGGAAATTCTTTTACTTACACGGTTTCTTTTATAAGAAACTAGACTCATTAGGCTTTAATTTCATGTCTCATTCAGCCTCTAATTCAAATCCATAAATTTATGGTGATTTTCTAAAGTCACGTTACTGTTGCTGTCCTAAGCAGACTATTTCAAATTACCCTTGAATTCCCAAGCTCAACACTTAAGAACTTACCATTTGAGCTTAGAACATATCATGGCCACATCATATCTTATTAAATCAACTCATCATGTCCTATTATAATTGAATTTACTCAACGTTTAATCACTTAAAACTTACCTCGGATGTGGTCGAACAATTTCGGCGGCTATTCGATCACTTTTTCCTTTCCCTTGTTGGACGCCTCTCCTTTAGAGTCTTGAGCTTAAACAAATAAATTAACTCATTTAACCGCTTTGCTACATATATTGGTATCCACATTTGTTACCCAACTAACCATTCAACAACCTCAACCTCATTACCACCCTTTTATGCCTAATTATCTAAGTCAAGATAAGATCATCAACATGCCTAACTATAGCCGAATGTGCAACATTAATCTATCATTTCTATCTCATTTAACACTTAACATTTACCACATATCGATTCACCAAACTCTCCATCTATTCATGCTCTCATATTCGGTCACCCATACCCATACTAACCATATAAGTAATTAATCCTAGGGTTAAACACAAGTGCAATATTGAAGCACCATGGCCGAACCTTCATGAAGTTGCTAAGATCCCTCATTTCTACTCCTCACACACTCTCACATCCAAACCTTTTTATTAAACACTCAAGCTCAATCATCTTCATGCCTCATCACCACAACATCAAAACACAAACCAAGAAAGACAACACCCATGGCCGAATATCATCTCCATCACATAGCAAGATTTAGACCATGGGCTAGGTAGAACTCAAACTAACAACTAAAACATGCATGCATCTCATGGAACATCATCAAACATACCTTAGTCTAGTTACATGCATGGCCGAATCTCTTCAACCTTTCTTCTTCCTTCCTCTGTAACAGCCCAAAATTGACCCTAGTCGGGAAGTGGTTTCGGGACCACAAAACCGAGTCATAAAAATAATTAATTTCCATATTCTATGCTTATTATGTGTGTACATGAGTATGTGGAAGTTTCATTCTCCAATTTTGCCAATTGCATGAGAAATTATTAAATAGGGATCGATATGAGACATGGTGAAAATATGATAGGCTAATTTAAAATGGTCTATTAATGCATGTTGTGAAAATGATGGGTTTGCATGTCAAATTACCATGTTGGGAACATGTTGGCCTAGTGAGGTATGTAGGAAAAAAATAAAATAAGGAGTATGGGTAATAAAGAAAGGAAAAACAAAAAAAATGAGTGGTTGTTTCCCCCCCCCCATTGCCGTGAGCTAAAGAAAGGAAAAGAAAAACTTGTTCATCCTTTTTCATCCTCTTTTGACCGAAAATTCTAAGGGAGGAGGAAGGAGTTCTTGCTTCATGTTTGGTTTGGAAGAGAATTAGGAGGAAGTTTGGCCATGCATGTAACTAGATTGAGGTATGTTTGATATTATTCTTTGAGATTCATGTATATTTTAAGTTGTAAGTTTGAAATCTACCTAGCCATGGTTCAAACTTTCTTAAATGATGGAGATGATATTCGGCCATGCATGTTACATTCTTGGTTGGTATTTTGATGTTTGATGTTGTGGTGATGAGGCATGAAGATGAGTTAAGATTCGGCCTAGGTGGAGTTTGTGTTAATGCCATTGCATGCTAAATATGAAGCTTGTTAATGATGCATGTGATGGTGGATTGATGATTCTTGAATCTCTTTTTTTTAGCATTTTTGAGTGAGCACATATGTGCATTGGTTGCTAGATGGGGAAGAATCGGCTAGCAAGTTGTGTGCTAAGGCCGAATATAATTTTTGTAGGTTAATGAGTAATGCATGTGCTAAATTGATGGAAAGGGAGAGGATGCTTTACTAGTGTATAAATGATATAAAGATTTTAGAAATTATTTTTGGTTAGGTGTATGTATGATTAGGTGTATTCGGCCATATGAGTAAATATATAGATGATGTTAAATTTGATTATGTATAATGGGCCATATAGGGTACACATTGTGATATTAACTTTGATTCTCTATAATTGATCAAGTGGGTGATTAGTAAGGGTGATTGCCGAATATACTAACATACATATGCATGTGTAATTGGATTGTAAATAATTAGCAAGGCGGTTAAACTAGTTGATTTATTGATTAAGCTCAAGGAGTTAAAGGAGGAGAATCGAGCAAAGGCAAAGAAAAGATCATCGAGTAGCCGAGTTGGAACCATCTTACCCAACACAAGTAAGTCATTAAGCATATCTTTGGTATTGATTTAAAGGATCGTAATACCTATACCATTGTGTTTAATGAGATGAAATGTATACAAATGTATATGTAAGTAGAGATGAAATTTGTCGAATGTAAAAAGGAAGTGAAGCCTATTGAGTGGCTGGTTTTCGGCACTAAGTGTGCGGGCAATAAGTGTTCACGGTCATGAGATTGGCACTAAGTGTGCGGGTTTAAATTGTACAGCACTAAGTGTGCGAGTTTAAAGTACATGGCACTAAGTGTGCGTGGTTGATTATTAAGCACTATGTGTGCGAACCCAATATATATTTTCTATAAATTATTTACATTAAGGGTGCGACCTTACCGAGTAGATTTTGGACAGCGGGAAAGGTAAGTGTGCGAACTTGAAATGCATGGCACTAAGTGTGTGAGTTTAAAGTGCATGGCACTAAGTGTGCGCAGTTGATTATTAAGCACTATGTGTGCGAACCCAATATATATTTTCTATAAATTATTTACATGAAGGGTGCGACTTTACCGAGTCAATTTTGGACAGCGGAAAAGGTAAGTACCTTGAGTTCATGGCTAATAGGCGCTATGTTTATATTTGGAGTTGAGCTTGGTAAGTTTTGAACCTATGTGACGATTATAGTTGAAGTCACGTACATAAGGTTCATTGTGGAATAGGTGAAAGTTCGTTTAATTGTATGATTATAACGAAAATAAAATGATGTATGAAAGGCCAATGTAGGACTTGGTATGAGATTGAACCATAGGGTTTAAGGAACTATGGTATAGTTTGGTATGGATGGAGTACTTAACCTCATTTCATTGTTTCCTATTGTGATAATTTTATTAATGGATGGTTGTGGAATGCTTATGGCTTACTGAGTTATATACTCATTCGGTGTTTGCTTGTCACCTATTCTAGGTTTCTTGGACTCGTCTCTTTTTGTGTGATCGTGCCGTCGTCGAAGTCATCACACCGGCTAGCAACCTTTGGTATTTTCTTCTTAGTTGGTCTAAGAGAACATTTCGGCATGTATAGGCTAATATGTTTTGTTGAAATTTGGTATGTAAACTTTTAGCCATGCGAAAATGGCATAATGTTCGGTTGAATTTGGTTCTAATGTTGGGTCGTAAGTCTTGGTATTACGATTTTTATGCCATATGTCATGGTTGATTATTTTGGTGTTAAAATTCATGATATGGCAATAGTGTAGTAGGGGGATGTTTGACAATGATTAGCCTTTGGCATGGCTAGTCATGATCATAATTTGTGATATGTATGACGAATCACTAGTTAGATCAAGGAGAAATCACGAAATGGGCATAGTTGCTTTCATAACAGATGCTGGCAGCAGCAGTGACGTGAGATTGAAAAATCACTAAAAATAGTAGGAGTGGAATTAATTGATGAATAAATTATGTATTCGAAGCTTGATGAGTCTATTTTCATATAGAAGCAACGAAAAGATCATATGGACAGTATGTTAAGAGATATTCAGGTTCTCGTGAGACAGGGCCAGAACGGTTTCTGGATTCCCTGTTCCGACTTTGGAAATTCATTATAAATTAACCAGAGATAATTAGGAGTCATATCATATATGTATAGATTCCTCTCTGAGTCTAGTTTCTATAGAAACAAACGTCATCAGTATTGAAGCTCTGTGCAGGGAGATATCCAAGTCGTAATGCACAAAGGTCAGTGTAGTCGATCCCTGTAACATGGGAGAATTTGACTAATAAAATGTACTAATTGGCCCGACCAAAAATTATAGAAAAAAATGTGTAGATGGGCATATGAGTCTAGTTTCATGGAAAATTCACGGAACTGGATTTCGAGTTCCAGAGCTCAAGATATGATTTTTAAAGCGACTAGTACGCAGATTGGCAGCTTGTCTGGAAAAAAATTTAATAAGTGGTTTGAAGTCTGTTAACACCTCGTGTTCGACTCCGGCGACGGCCTCGGGTTCGGGGTGTTACATCCTCCTTCAAATTTTCGGCCAATGTCTTAAAAGATGAACACCCTTTCTTTTTTTTTTCTTTTCTTTGTCTAGTTACGGCAAATGGGGGGGGGATGGATGAGACAACTTTGTTTTCATCACCCCTCCCTTTTCATTACTTAATTACTAACCCTTTATTTATTCTTTCTAACATAACACACTAAGCCAACATGTTCCCAACATGTTTCCACCCATAGCATGGCCGGCCACTAGCTCAAATTTTGGGTAATTTGACATGCAAACCCATCATTTTCATAACATGCATTAATAGGCCACTTCACATTTGCCTAGCACATTTCTAAATTTTCTCACATAAGTCATATTTAATAAAATTCACTTACAATTAACAAAATTCAAACATGAAATTTTCACACATGCATATATACATATAATAGACATAAAATATTATATTCAATTATTTCTGCAACTCGGTTTAGCGGTCCCGAAACCACTTCCCGACTAGGGTCAAATTAGGGGTGTCACAACTCTTCCCCCCTTTAGGGATTTTCGTCCCCGAAAATTTCTACCGATGCATAGTTTAGGATAACGTCCTCTTATTGAATTATATTCATATAAACATTAGCTCATCGATGGCAATTGTAATTCATTATTGATTTCGCATCGATCTGTAAAATCATTTTCTTATCTTAAAACAAATACATAAACATTTCTACAAGTATGCACATATATCTCATTTTCTTGATTTCATAAGTAATAATCACTTAATTTAATTCACAATTGCATCTCAAACACATATTAAGCACATATTAATATGTATAATTCACATCATCAACCCACATATTTGTAACACATGTTTTCATTCATAAATAAGCTGTAACCTAACCGAAAGTACACATATACTCAAACATCCCAATAAATATCCTTTATAACTTTATCACATCTCAATATTCAACTTAACTCATTTCCAAAAGAAAGTCAACTTCCACGTACCTGAACATTTAGTTCATTTAGCACATTCAATCATAGTTAACGTTACCCGTATACAGTCGAATAGGCATAAAGCCTAATATAATACTCTGGCATGAGATTTATTCTAGCGCATAACTCGTATATCCAAAATTATCAACATTCATCAAAAATTCTTTCAAACTTTCGAATGTCGAAACTTAATCAAAATAATTTCTTGAACAAGATTAACAAAATAGTGTCCATTCAGCAATAGCACATATAGCTCTTACAATGCCATATCCTAGATATGGTCCTACATATTCTCACATATCGAGCCGATGCCATGTCCCAGACATGGTCTTACACACTATCTCAAATCAATGCCTTCGTCCCAAATGAGGTCTTACATGAATTCCACTTCACACACTTAGTGCCCACTGACCGATCTCGCACTCATAGTGCTCGGTTAAAGGAATTCGCACACACACAGTGCCTCTAATTATTCACATACATAGTGCTCTTATTCATTCGTTAATACACATTGATGTGACTTAACCAAGTCTATAAACATCATGTATGTACACTTTTAAACATATCATCTCATTTAAATTTGAATTCGTATAGTAATGAATACTTAAACTTTGCTCAAATTACCGGCACGAAGCCTACTAGGTACGAAGGCCCGAATACACGTCACCAGCATGATTGCTCTTCGGGATTTAGCACGGATATATCACTAGCACGAATGCTCTTCGGAACTTAGCCCGGATACATCACCAGCATGAATGCTCTTCGGGACTTAGCCCGGATTTAGTAACTCGCACCAATGCCTTCGGATCTTAGTCCGGATATGGTCACTTAGCACAAAGCCTTCGGGACTTAGCCTGGACATCATTCGAATAACCATGCACATTTAACAATAAATCATGACACATTCGTATTTCATTTTCATTAGCAAAACTCAAACACAAGACACTTATCATTCTTGCAATTTCGGCTCAATTGCCACACACAAAGAGCATGATTTTGATTTGTTTAAAACATGATCTAATCAAATCATAATTTAAGCTCTATTACTCAAGAACTTACCCCTTTCCGCTGTCCGAAATCGACTTGGTAAGGTCGCACCCTTAATATAAATAATTGATAGAAAATATATATATATATATAGTGGGTTCGCACACATAGTGCTTAATAATCAACCACGCACACTTAGTGCCATGTACTTTAAACTCGCACACTTAGTGCCATGCATTTCAAGCCCGCACACTTAGTGCCAATCTCACAACCGTGAACACTTATTGCCCGCACACTTAGTGCCAAGTGCCAATCTCACAACCGTGAACACTTATTGCCCGCACACTTAGTGCCAATCTCACAACCGTGAACACTTATTGCCCGCACACTTAGTGCTGAAAACCAACCACTCTATACGCTTCACTGCCTTTTTACATTCGACAATTTCGTCTCTACATACATATACACATATAGCAATACACATTAGTATATCATTTACATTACTTGAATACAAACACAACATGCTTATCGACCATTCAACTTCCAGTTCCATAGCCACATACAAAAATCACATTTATAGCCATAACACTCCTTCAAAATTGCATCACTTATACCCTTATAATCCAATCCAAATCGAAATTCAAATACGAGTACATGATACGTACCTGATCAACTTAATAATTTAGGCATATCTAAATGAAGTTATATCGCAAATTCTCATAGTCAGAAGCTTGCTACAGCTCGATCGGGATCAAGATTCATTACAATACAGCAAACACATTTTAATAGCCAAAAATCATCACACTATCATTTTATCACTTTATGGCATGTATAAATAGACTCACGCGTGCTACGTTAGTCCTAGAATCGACTAAACCGTAGCTCTGATACCAATCAAATGTAACACCCCGAACCCGAGGCCGTCGCCGGAGTCGAACACGAGGTGTTAACAGACTTCAAACCACTTAAAAAAAATTTCTCAGACAAGCTGCCAGTCTGCGTACTAGTCGCTTTAAAAATCATATCTTGAGTTCTGAAACTAGAAATCCAGTTCCGTAAATTTTCCCTGAAACTAGACTCATATGCCCATATACATATTTTTTTCTAGAATTTTTGGTCAGGGCAATTTGTACATTTTATTAGTCAAAGTCTCCCATGTTACAGGGATCGACTACACTGACCTTTGTGCATTACAACTTGGATATCTCCCTGCACAGAGCTTCAATACTGATGCCGTTTGTTTCTATAGAATCTAGACTCAGAGAGGAATCTATACATATATGACATGACTTCTAATTATCTCTGGTTAATTTATAATGAATTTTCAAAGTCGGAACAGGGAATCCAGAAACCGTTCTGGCCCTATCTCACGAGAACCTGAATATCTCTTAACATACTGTCCATATGATCGTTTCGTTACTTTCCTATGAAAATAGATTCATCAAGGTTCGTTTATATAATTTATTCATTATTTAATTCCAATCCTACTATTTTTAGTGATTTTCCCAAATCTACATCACTGCTGCTGCCAGCATCTGCCTTTAAGGTAGACTTTACCTATTTCATAGTTTCCATGATTCAACTAGCCCTTTTAGCATAAATAGCACAAATTATGATAGTGATTAACCATTCCATACCAAATGATTATAACATTATGCTCAAACATATATAAGCCATTTTCGCATGGCTATATACATTAACCAAAATATTCTTCCGCCACTAGTCTATTTTATACATGCCATAAGATAATCTAAAACATAGCAGTACCAAACAGTGGATAGTGATAGTGTGACTAGTTGCTGACGATCCTCGAGCCTGTAGCTTCGCAATGAGATCTATAAAACAGAGGAAACAGAGTAAACGGAGTAAGCATTACAATGCTTAGTAAGTTTTAAGCAGTGTCAACAGATAACAATCAAATTATAACATAGTTGTTCGTATTTTTATTTCACTCTTCCTTCGGGCATACCATCCCTTTACCGAATATGCACATCTCATCATATACAATAGGCAGATAAACTTTCACATAAAAGTGAGCTCATGTGACATAGATATATCGTATGATTTCACATCACCTCTCACACTGATCCGATGTCACATAATCATAGGAATAGTCTCATAGATTGCTCTCGTATGCATCACATAACTACCTTATGATTTAGTGCAAATCAAGCTCACATATAAACTTGGAGTACATACCTGTTTAACCTTTCGCATTGAATATATTTATAAGCAATTCTTATTACGAAGTCTTACCCGGACATAATCTCCACACGAAGTTATCGGGTCTTACCCGGATAAAATTCCCACACGTAGTCATCGGGTCTTTAGAGCTCGGATATAGTACGAGCACGAAGCTTACGGACATTAATCAGTGATAATATTCTCGCATAAAACCTGCGAGGTTTTAACCCGGATATAGTACTGACAGAAATGCCCTTCGGGACTTATCACATTTATGCACTTTCACATCCATCACGTTGGCCACTCGGCCCTGTCACATATATACACTTTCACATTCACACATCGGCCATTAGGCCTTATCACATATATACACTTTCACATTCATCACATCGGCCATTAGGCCTTATTACATATATACACTTTCACATTCATCACATCGGCTATTAGGCCTTATCACATATATATACACTTTCACATTCATCACATCGGCTATTAGGCCTTATCACATATATACACTTTCACATTCATCACATCGGCTACTAGGCCTTATCACATATATACACTTTCACATTCATCACATCGGCTATTAGGCCTTATCACACATATACACTTTCACATTCATCATGTAACAGCCCGTTTTTAGGATTAACTGGAACAGTGGTTTCGGGGTCACCAAATCCGACGAGTAGGTTTGTAAATATTATATTTAATATTGAAGAGTTAATTGTGATTTTTAAAAATATTTTTGATATTGTGATATTTGTTTTATAAGTGATTTATTAAGTTCAAGTGGTATGACCCTAAGGTCAAGTGGGTTTAGGAAATGAGGTATCAGGACCTCATTTCTATAAATCGAGTCGTAAATATTTTTATAAATATTTACAAAGTGGCAAAAAGATGGTATTAAAGTTTCGTTGAAAAATTTTATCGTTTCGATAGTTAATTAAGCAAAAAGGACTAAATCGCGTAAAATGCAAAAAGTTACATTCTAATTGTTTAAGTGTTTATTTTCCATGTTTTACTAAAGTAGAAGTCCCTATTTATCAATTAAACCATTACTTTATGATAGTGGAGATTGGTGGTTTGGCATATATGAAATTATGTATTATTATAAAGGACAAAAAGGTAAATGGAATATTAAAATGTATTAAATAAAAATAAATAAAGTAACAGCCCAATTTGGACCTTAATTGGAACGGTGGTTTCGGGACCACGAATCCGAGTTAGAATAATATTTAAATATCATTTTCTATGTTTAAAATGTGTGAAGTTGCTTTTGTGAAAGTTTCGTTTAAAAATTTTAGTGTTTGGAGGTCGATTGATGAAAAAATGGTTTAATCGCGTAAAATGGAAAATTATGATTGTTTTTATATTATGGAATATTAAGGTTGCAATTTGGCCATAAATAGGAATTGGTGGCCGACCAATATGCATGGATTAATGACTTGAATTGTTTGTTATATTTTATGGCATTATGGTATACTTTAATATATGTTAATATATTATATTTAATAAAAGATGAAAGTGTTCATCTTTCTTTTATTTTTACTCGGCCGAAACTAAGAGAAAGAAAGGAAAGTTTCAGCTTTGATATTTTCGGTCCTTGCATGTTCAATTAGGTAAGTGATTTGAGTTTGGTTTTTGTTAATTTTTACACTTTTGAGATAGTTGCTTTGAATACTATAAAGCCCATGCTTGAAATTTTGAAATTGATGATATAGTCATGAAGTGTCATTGTTAATAGTTTGATAAAATTTACGTTTGATGTGAGAAAATAAAATAAATGTGTTAGATTAACATTTTGGTATTGGGATTTTTGGTAATTTTGAGCATTTAGGGTTAAATTGAAAAAAAGTACTAAATTGAAGGACTAGATTGTGAAATTAGTGAAATGGGAGGATTTATATAAGCTTAGTGAACATTCGGCCCTAGCATTGTATATACAAATTCTTCATATTTTGTGTTTTGAGAAAATTGGATTAAATTGTAAAAGTGCATAATATTAGGGGTAAATTGGTAAATTGCTCAATTATGTGTATTTGTACCTAAATGAAGGAAATTCTATTTGAATGAGATTAATTTAGAAATTTTTAGATCAAGAACCAAAAAGATCGGACGTGGATCGGGGAAAATAAAAAAAAATCGTTGAGTAGTCGAATTCGACTGTCCGTCGAAATCCGAGGTAAGTCGTTAAGCAAATATTTATTGTTGGTTTAAATAAATATAATTTATATATTTGTGTGAGCCGCGTTGAAATATATAAAATCTTGGTGTTGTCGAATGCAAATAGAAATAATAAATATGAAAATTTCACTAAGCATGCGAGTTTGATTATCGAGCACTAAGTGTGCGAAGGAAAATATTAAGCACTAAGTGTGCGATTTCATGGCCTTTCTAGTTAAACAATAGCACTAAGTGTGCGAATACAACGGGTGAAGGAAAATGATCAGACGATCTAATTATCAAATGCAAGAGTAGTAGTGTAATATTTATGTTCGTAATAATGAAGGTACGTAATCAAACCTTTGTGGTTGATATTATTGAACTTGAAATTATATGGTGGGTAGTTATAAATATAATATGTATGATAGATTTGGAAAAATGAGAGATGGATGAGTTGAAAAGTATAAAATAAAATAAATAATGATAATAATAATAAAATGATATGATATATATATAATAATGTTTGATTATTTATTTTATATATGAGTGAACATTCGACTAGGTATTAAATGGTAAGATGGGAAGTGTTAAGTAATTATTATTATTATTTTTAGAGTTTATGTATATTCGAACATGTTAGGTATTAAACTTGACTGATTGATATATATTGGTAGTCAAGTTTGGTTGAATATGTGATTTTAGTAGCAGGACTTGGTTACTCAAATTGAGTTTTTAATGTCTTTTAAATTGTTTAAATTGCTTATAACTAAGCTAAAATAGCTTACTTTGAGAATGTGAAAGTGTATATATGTGATAAGGCCTAATGGCCGATCTGATGAATGTGAAAGTTTATATATATGTGATAGGGCCTAATGGCCGATGTGATGAATGTGAAAGTGTGTATATATGTGATAGGGCCTAATGGCCGATGTGATGAATGTGATAAGTCCCGAAGGGCATTTGTGTCAGTACTATATCCGGGTTAAAACCCCGCAGGCTTTATGCGAGAATATTATCACTGATTAATGTCCGTAAGCTTCGTGCTCGTACTATATCCGAGCTCTAAAGACCCGATGACTACGTGTGGGGATTTTGTCCGGGTAAGACCCGATAACTTCGTGTGGAGATTATGTCCGGGTAAGACTTCGTAATAAGAATTGCTTATAAATATATTCAATGCGAAAGGTTAAACAGGTATGTACTCCAAGTTTATATTTGAGCTTGATTTGCGCTAAATCATAAGGTAGTTATGTGACGCATACGAGAGCAATCTATGAGACTATTCCTATGGTTATGTGACATCGGATCAGAGTGAGAGGTTATGTGAAATTATACGATATATCTATGTCACATGAGCTCACTTTTATGTGTGTATTGTATATGATGAGATGTGCATATTCGGTAAAAGGGATGGTATGCCCGAAGGAAGAGTGAAATAAAAATACGAACAACTATGTTATAATTTGATTGTTATCTGTTGACACTGCTTAAAACTTACTAAGCATTGTAATGCTTACTCCGTTTACTCTGTTTCCTCTGTTTTATAGATCTCATTGCGAAGCTATAGGCTCGGGGATCGTCAGCAACTAGTCACACTATCACTATCCACTGTTTGGTACTGCTATGTTTTAGATTATCTTATGGCATGTATAAAATAGACTAGTGGCGGAAGAATATTTTGGTTAATGTATATAGCCATGCGAAAATGGCTTATATATGTTTGAGCATAATGTTATAATCATTTGGTATGGAATGGTTAATCACTATCATAATTTGTGCTATTCATGCTAAAAGGGCTAGTTGAATCATGGAAACTATGAAATAGGTAAAGTCTACCTTAAAGGCAGATGCTGGCAGCAGCAGTGATGTAGATTTGGAAAATCACTAAAAATAGTAGGATTGGAATTAAATAATGAATAAATTATGTAAATGAACCTTAGTGAATCTATTTTCATAGGAAAGTAACGAAACGATCATATGGACAGTATGTTAAGAGATATTCAGGTTCTCGTGAGACAGGGCCAGAACGGTTTCTGGATTCCCTGTTCCGACTTTGGAAATTCATTATAAATTAACCAGAGATAATTAGGAGTCATGCTATATATTTATAGATTCCTCTCTGAGTCTAGTTTCTATAGAAACAAACGGCATCAGTATTGAAGCTCTGTGCAGGGAGATATCCAAGTGGTAATGCGAAAAGGTCAGTGTAGTCGATCCCTGTAACATGGGAGATTTTTACTAATAAACTGTACTAATTGGACCAACCAAAAATTCTATAAAAAAATATGTAGATGGGCATATGAATCTAGTTTCAGGGAAAAATTACGAAACTTATTTTCGAGTCGTGAAACTCAAGATATGATTTTTAAGGTGACAGTGTCGCAGTAAGCCAACTGCCTGGAAAATTTTAAAATGGACTGCGATAGTAAGCGAATTTAGTCTGTGAACCCCTCGTGTCCAACTCCGGCAA
This sequence comes from Gossypium hirsutum, assembly GCF_007990345.1. NCBI lineage: Eukaryota > Viridiplantae > Streptophyta > Magnoliopsida > Malvales > Malvaceae > Gossypium > Gossypium hirsutum. The sequence continues at coordinate 54,428,187 of NC_053430.1, read as the reverse complement.
CGGTCTCGGGTACGGGGTGTTACACATCACATCGGCTATTAGGCCTTATCACACATATACACTTTCACATTCATCACATCGGCCATTAGGCCTTATCACATATATACACTTTCACATTCATCACATCGGCCATTAGGCCTTATCACATATATACACTTTCACATTCATCACATCGGCCATTAGGCCTTACTATCATTTCATATTCGAATACTCATAAACTTACAATATCACGATTTAGAATTCAAGTATGGGTTTAATCAATAGCTTATGAGCAACTAAAACAAGTTTATCAAGGTTCACAACATAATCTCAAATTCAGCACAAGCTGCTTTTCCTGAGCAATAGTCACTAAATTATTTATAACTGGAGCTACAAAACTCCAAATCACTTTCCGTTAATTTTTCCTGAATATAGACTCGTATATATTCCATCCATAAAATTTCCAGAATTTTAGGTTTTGTCAATCAATACCAGATTTTTCTTAAAGTTTCCCCTGTTTCACTGTTTGACTAATCTGACCACTCTTCACTACGAATCATATTTCTCATTTTACTGAATTCAAAATGTGTTGTATTTGATTTCATTTGAAACTAGACTCATTAAGGAGTCTAAGAATATAAATTTTATCTTATAACCATTTTTGTACAATTTATAATGATTTTCTAAAAACAGAACAGAGGATTACAGTGCCATTCTGCGCTGTCTCACACAACTTTAAGTATCTCATTATCGGAAATTCCTTTGCTTACACGGTTTCTTTTATAAGAAACTAGACTCATTAAGATTTAATTTCATGTCTCATTTAGCCTCTAATTCAAATCCATAAATTTATGGTGATTTTCTAAAGTCACGTTACTGCTGCTGTCCTAAGCAGACTATTTCAAATTACCCTTGAATTCCCAAGCTCAAACACTTAAGAACTTACCATTTGAGCTTAGAACATATCATGGCCACATCATATCTTATTAAATCAACTCGTCATGTCCTATTATAATTGAATTTACTCAACGTTTAATCACTTAAAACTTACCTCAGATGTGGTCGAACAATTTCGGCGGCTATTCGATCACTTTTTCCTTTCCCTTGTTGGACGCCTCTCCTTTAGAGTCTTGAGCTTAAACAAATAAATTAACTCATTTAACCGCTTTGCTACATATATTGGTATCCACATTTTAATGATTTTATGACATACGAAACGACATGGTAAAATTTTCATCTTGCTACTTTATGTTCTTAGCTATTCGGCTAATAACCTCATGCAATTACCATACTATCAATAATCTAATCACACATGCATATGCATACTTGGACATTCGGTAATCACCTTTGCTAATTTTAAACTCAACATCACATAAGCTCCCAAGTGATGGTCGAATGCTTCATTTGTTACCCAACTAACCATTCAACAACCTCAACCTCATTACCACCCTTTTATGCCTAATTATCTAAGTCAAGATAAGATCATCAACATGCCTAACTATAGCCGAATGTGCAACATTAATCTATCATTTCTATCTCATTTAACACTTAACATTTACCACATATCGATTCACCAAACTCTCCATCTATTCATGCTCTCATATTCGGTCACCCATACCCATACTAACCATATAACTAATTAATCCTAGGGTTAAACACAAGTGCAATATTGAAGCACCATGGCCGAACCTTCATGAAGTTGCTAAGACCCCTCATTTCTACTCCTCACACACTCTCACATCCAAACCTTTTTATTAAACACTCAAGCTCAATCATCTTCATGCCTCATCACCACAACATCAAAACACCAACCAAGAAAGGCAACACCCATGGCCGAATATCATCTCCATCACATAGCAAGATTTAGACCATGGGCTAGGTAGAACTCAAACTAACAACTAAAACATGCATGCATCTCATGGAACATCATCAAACATACCTTAGTCTAGTTACATGCATGGCCGAATCTCTTCAACCTTTCTTCTTCCTTCCTCCTTCAAATTTTCGACCAAGGTGTTAAAGGATGAACACCCTTTCTTTTTTTTTCTTTTCTTTGTCTAGTTACGGCAAATGGAGGGGGGGGATGGATGAGACAACTTTGTTTTCATCACCCCTCCCTTTTCATTACTTAATTACTAACCCTTTATTTATTCTTTCTAACATAACACACTAAGCCAACATGTTCCCAACATGTTTCCACCCATAGCATGGCCGGCCACTAGCTCAAATTTTGGGTAATTTGATATGCAAACCCATCATTTTCATAACATGCATTAATAGGCCACTTCACATTTGCCTAGCACATTTCTAAATTTTCTCACATAAGTCCTATTTAATAAAATTCACTTACAATTAACAAAATTCAAACATGAAATTTTCACACATGCATATATACATATAATAGACATAAAATATTATATTCAATTATTTCTGCAACTCGGTTTAGCGGTCCCGAAACCACTTCCCGACTAGGGTCAAATTAGGGGTGTCACAACTCTTCCCCCTTTAGGGATTTTCGTCCCCGAAAATTTCTACCGATGCATAGTTTAGGATAACGTCCTCTTATTGAATTATATTCATATAAACATTAGCTCATCGATGGCAATTGTAATTCATTATTGATTTCGCATCGATCTGTAAAATCATTTTCTTATCTTAAAACAAATACATAAACATTTCTACAAGTATGCACATATATCTCATTTTCTTGATTTCATAAGTAATAATCACTTAATTTAATTCACAATTGCATCTCAAACACATATTAAGCACATATTAATATGTATAATTCACATCATCAACCCACATATTTGTAACCCATGTTTTCATTCATAAATAAGCTGTAACCTAACCGAAAGTACACATATACTCAAACATCCCAATAAATATCCTTTATAACTTTATCACATCTCAATATTCAACTTAACTCATTTCCAAAAGAAAAGTCAACTTCCACGTACCTGAACATTTAGTTCATTTAGCACATTCAATCATAGTTAACGTTACCCGTATACAGTCAAATAGGCATAAAGCCTAATATAATACTCTGGCATGAGATTTATTCTAGCACATAACTCGTATATCCAAAATTATCAACATTCATCAAAAATTAGGGTGTAACTAGACTAATTAGGGGTAACTAAGCATTGTAATGCTCCGACTAGGGTCAAATTAGGGGTGTCACTCACATAGTTAGCTCCGACATACTTCGCCTTGAAGGTCTTCTTAAACAAGTCCCAAGTTACCTCTCAGATGGGGTACCCTCTCTCACAGTGATCCACTACTGATATGCCTCGTCCCGCAGTAAGGACACCGCCCCTTTTAACTTTTGCTCTACTGAGCAGTCCAGGTCATCCATAATCCACTCCGTGGCTTCCAGCCAGTACTCAGCCGCATTTGGGGCTACTCCAGATACACCCCTAAAACCTTCGCTCCCTTGGCCCAGAGTCGCTCAGAAATGGACCCCCTATTCATGGGCCCGATATTAGCTCCGGCCACCCTTTCCAAAACTCTTAGCATGGCCTGGGACAGAGCGTCATCCCTCGCGATCCGATCATACGACTCATTCTCATCCACCGGTGGTGGTCGTGCTACCCCAACGGGTATGTGCTCAGAAGACGAAGATCGAGCTTGAGTACTACCTCGGCCTTGACCACAGCCTCTTTCCCGAGTAGCTCTTGTACTCATATCGATTTATCTGATTACGAATTTTATGCGGTTAGTTTACTGTTTCCACTGTTTATTACAGAATATCTTATGAACAGATAAGGTTTCAGAGTTGTTCTCACGTAACCATAGTTTAGCTACTGTCTTAGTTTCCTAAGGCTTAGTTTACCCTACAGTCTCAGTTTTGTAGCCTTTATGCTACATTATCTATAGTACTATTGCTAAGGCTTAGTACTAACTACAATACAGTTCAATATGTAAAACAGAAAGGTACTTACAGCCTTGACGCCGGGGATTCAGTGTGCCACTTTATCAGGTCTCAGATAAACTCAAAAGGTTTAGGCTTTTTGAAATCCATTTTTCAAACATTTGAAAAAAACAAGTTCGGAGATTATCCCCTTTTAAACAAAAAGTTTATTTTCAAAAGTGAAGTTTTTCCAAAAATATCTTTTTTGGCATAAAGTTTTGAAAACCCTTTTTGGACCCGATTCACAGTCGAGTTGTTGCAACTGGGCTCTGATACCACAAAATGTAGCACCCAAAACCCGGCCAAGACGTTATGACCGAATTCGACATGCCACATTGAAATAAAAAAGCCCATATTCCCTTTTTAGTGTTTTAAAAGCCGACTTTTGTTAAGCTAACCAAGTGAATGGAAGCTGGGCACCAGGTAGGTATCCATAACAGAGGAGGTGAGCCATGAAGGCTGCTTAAGTACCAAGCTCTTTGATTGGATCCAATCCTAGACATGCCCACATCCATTGCCACACTTGGTTATAACGGATTGAAACTTCTTTGAGTGGTTATCTTTGATAAATCGAATATTCGTGACGTCGTGTTATTTTAAAAACAAGTATCGTTTTGAAATTGCGCCCTAAGTCTAGCCATTTGAATTATTATCCACCAGAATAAAGTTATTAAAAATAATATAATCCTAGAAAATAAAAGAAGAAAATAAAGTTACAATGGCCTTATTACAACCCAAAAATTAAATAGTAATTAAAAATAGCCTAAGAAAACCAGTCTCTTTTTCAAACCCAAAAGCGTTCACCATGGCCACTCAGAACCCCCTCCGGCTCCAAGACACTCACATCAAGGTCCACCTGCAAGGTTAAAGAATGGGTGAGTTTGGAAACTTAGTGTGTAAGGAAAACCCATTCAAAGCTCAAGTCAGCTCAAGCCCATCGGGCCTAAGCCCATTCAGATAACAGTGATACTGGACCAGAGCCCTTTTCAGATTACACTAAACTGGGCCTTAGCCCCTTATTCAGATAACAGTATTACCTATAGGCCCATTTCAAAATACATGCAACATCAATAAACATATGCAAGCCCATTTGGGGAGTCTAATCAACCCACCAACCGCTACACTCCACCCGTACCAGCCCTACACTCCATGTGGGGAATAGCTCAACCTACCCAACCCTACACTCCACAGTTGCAGCCTTGCTGCTCAGTTAATAGTAAATTGAGGCAAAGCCTCCAGTACGTGGACAAGCCACTTTCAGTACTTCCTCCATCAATATCCCAGTCCTATGCATCAGATAATAACAACATGGCATGCAGTAAATAACAACAGTCCAACATGCATTTAGGTCAATTTACTCCTAGGGGTATTTTGGTACTTTATCTCCTAGGGGTAAAATTGTAAATTTTCCACTTTTTAAAGGTATTTCAGTAATTTATCTATTTTAGGGTTTTTCATGCATATTCCTACCTTTCACATACTAACAGAATCACTTACCGAGGGTTCTTACCGAATTGGGCCCGTTGGCCCTTTATTCCAATTTTGGCCCAATAAGCCCAAAAATATCGAGGGCACGAAAATCATGCACTTTGCAGTCCAAACATTGTAGCTTACCAAAAACATTAATCGATTTACCCCACGAGCATTCGCACACTCGCAAATCTACAAAATACCAGTTTTTCAGTATTTTAGCTTTTCGGCTTTTGCCGATATAGACTAAGAAAGGGTGTCAGTTACACACCTGTTTTATGACAATTCGTTGACGAGATCCATGCACGAACTACCTACAATTATATTACTACCACGTTAATCTCCTACCGAAATGAACTGCATAATAACTCCTTACCTTATTCGGCCATAACACCTTAGACACTAGCAATCCTACCTTTGCCGAAGTTTGCGACTAAACTTAGATCCCGTTGCTCCACTTGTCCACGCCTTTGATCAGCAGCCTCTAAATAACATTATTATCAAGACAAAATAGTTATCACAACCCCTTAGGGCTACAAGTCCAAGTCGATAGCCTCCCTAACCTTTAGGGGTTTCGACTTTTCTAAAATACGAAATAAAGACTAGATTGAAAAGACTTACCACCGGTTCCTTCGGTCGATGATCCCAATTAATTTCTACTCAATTTTGATGCTGATCTAAGCCCTCAAAAGGTAACAAAAGTTGAGCCTTCAATGATCTCACTATTCAGCCAAGTCCCTAAGAAAGTAGGGTTTTCGGCTTTTGTTGAAGCTATGTAAAGAAAGATGAAATAGGAGGGTTTTGCTATGGTCCTGTTGACAGAACCTTGAGGTTTATAGAACTAGATAATCGGTCAAGAATGATGGAAAAGATAATAAAATTGGCTAGGAGAAATCGGCACAGAAGAAAGTATGGGTTTCGGGATTTCGGCTTTTTATGGTAATAGCTTTGAAGGTTTTAGAAACGTTTGAAAAAAAGATGGAGATGAACAGAAAGATAGAGAGATTCAGCTATGGAGGAAAAGAAGAAAAGGAAAAAAAGTTGAAGAGGAGAGGAAAAAAGAAAGAAGAGGAGAATGGTCAACAAACGGCACAACTTTCCCCCTCATGCCAAATTTATACTGGCACTTAACCTAGCCGAATTTTCCCATGCTAGAGGCCCTTGGCCGGCCAACTCCTGCTCTTTGATCAGCTCCTAAATCCTCTCCTTATCAGCTCCTAAATCCTCTCCCTTATCAGCTCCTAAATCTCCTCCTGACAGCCTTTCACTTTAGTTCCACTACTTACCTTTTTTGTACATAAAAATTAATATCACCAATTTACTTACCTTGCGACTCGAACCTTTGCTCTCCTTTATCATCCACACGCCACCTCTCAAGCCCCCAAGTGACGCCACAAGCCAACTTACCACAGGCTTCCTTGTGTTTTATTTTACCCAGTTAATACCTTAAAGCCCAGCTAACCAGAACCCCTTCTTCTATAGAATTAAAATTAACTAAAATTATCGAATTTTAACTTAAACTTGGGCCTTCTAGAGACCCACTAACCTGATTAAATCTAAGCCAAGCAGACAGAACACCAAAATTTAAAATTTTCCAACACTCACAGAATTCCCGAAAATTAGGGCGTTACAATGTTAACCTCTAAAAATGAGAGAAGAGAAACAAGGAACTATGGTGAGTTTTATGAGAAAGAAGGACATGAAGTTCAAGATTGTGAAGAATTCAAGGCTTTGGTCCAAGGATTTATAGACAACAAAGAACTACAAATTTTTGAAGGTAGCTCTTGTGAAAAACAAGTATGTGTGCTGGAGGATAAACAGAAAGGAGCTAGCCGGCCAAGGATTATTACTTCCTTGCTGGGGAATAATGAAGTGGGGGCACAAGCAGAGCCTAAGGTCATTATCCATAAGCCTACGCCTTTCCCTTATAAGGATAGCAAGAGGGTACCATGGAGCTATGATTGCAGTGAGACAGTGCCGGAAGAGGAGAATATAGCCAGCACGTCTAAAGATGTACAAGTTGAGGGTTCCCATACACAGAGTGGGAAGCGATATGATAAGATGGGCGTCAGAGAGGAGCCCACAAAAATACATAATGTTAGTGCAAAGAAGGAGAAAGAGGCCAAAGTGCCTGTCAAGGAGCCAGTAAAGGAGGAGGAGGCTAAGGAATTTATAAAGTTCCTTAAGCATAGTGTGTATAGCGTGGTTGAGCAGTTGCGTAGGCAGTCGGCTCGCATATCAATATTGGCTCTACTTCTGAGTTCTGAGGTACATCGGGATTCATTGATGAAGGTTCCCAACGAAACATATGTCACTCATGACATATCTGTTAAAAAGCTGGACCAGTTGGTGAATAACATAAGTGCGGATAATTTCATCTACTTTAATGATGATGAAATCGCACCGAGAGGCAGAGGGTCAACTAAGGCTTTGCACATCACCACTCAATGCAAGGGGTACACACTCCCAAGTGTGCTCGTCGATAATGGATCAGCCTTGAATTTTATACAATTGGCTACGTTGAACAGATTACCCATTGATGGTTCTCACATGAAGACATGTCAAAATGTGGTAAGGGCCTTCGACGGTACAGAAAGGAAGGTGATGGGAAGAACTGACATCCCCTTGGAAATTGGGCCGAGTATATACGATGTAGACTTCTTGGTGATGGATATCAAGCCCTCCTACAATTGCTTATTAGGGAGGCCATGGATACACTCAGCGGGAGCGGTGCCCTCATCGTTGCACCAGAAATTAAAGTTAGTGACAGATGGACAGGTAGTAACCATCAATGCGGAGGGGGACATTATAGCTACAGTCACTAGCAAGGCCCCTTATGTCGAGACGAATGAAGAGTCTATTGAGTGTTCCTTTCGCTCTTTAGAATTTGTGAATGCAACCTTCATTTCAGAAGGGAGTGAGCCACCGGTGCCAAAGATAGAAAGAGCTACGAGGATGGCTCTACAAATGATGGTGGGAAAGGGAGTCTTATCATGAAGAGGGTTAAGAAAATACCTGCAAGGAGGGACTCAAATCCCAGAACTGAAAGAGAAGAAAGATCGCTTTGGTCTGGGCTTCAAGCCAGACTATAAGCAAAGGAGGAAGGAAGTTGAGAAGCGCCAAGAGGGAAGAAGGGCGCGCCTTAATGGAAGAGAAGTGGAGTGGAAGGCGATGACATTCCCTCCAATATCCCAAGCCTTTATATCAGGAGGGTTACTTATAGAAGAAAGTCATCAGATTAACGCTATACATGACGAAGGATTAGAGCAAGGAAACCTTGAGGGCATTTGCCCTTACGAACCGGGAAGCTCTCTGAACTATTAGACTACGGAGAAACTTCCTGTAGTCTTTAGAAATTTTTCAAAGTAATTCTCAGAACATTCTTGTTACTCTAGGGCCTAAGAGTAATAGGATTACATTTGTGGAATGGGCTTACGATCATCTATTATTTTTTAATAAAACATAACTTTTACCAATTTGAATGAGTATTGTTTCATTTTTATCAACCAATATTCCGTTAAACTTTTTCAATTCTTATTCTTTCATTCAAGAACATAAATAATCATTCTTAAATTAATTTATTCTTTGTATATTCTTTATACTTCACAGGTCCCTAGATATAATGACATGAGCACTGATATTACAAATCCTGATTTCTCTCGCGAGCAAGACATGTGTTTAGAGGAATCTCAGGATTTTGAAGATGTCCAGGATTGTGATGTGTCTCCGGATTTGTTGAGGATGGTAAAACAAGAGGAGAAACAAATTATGCCCCATGAGAAAGAGACAATAGAGAATGTAGCCCTAGAGGAAGCGAAAGAGGTGAAAATCGACACGCATATTGCCGAGGACACAAGGCAAGGACTGATTGAGTTGCTATGTGAGTTCAAGGATATCTTCGCATGGTCCTATCAAGATATGCCAGGGTTAAATACCGATATTGTGGTACATCGTCTTCCAATAAGACAGGATTGTAAACCAGTCCAACAGAAGTTGCGAAGAATGAGACCAGATATCATATTGAAGATAAATAATGAAGTCAAAAAGCAGTTCGATGCAGGATTCTTACAAAAGGTAAAGTACTCTGAATGGGTAGCTAACATTGTACCAGTCCCTAAGAAGGATGGGAAGGTAGCCCAAAAAATAATTCCCCTCTGCCACACATAGACACTTTGGTAGACAACACAGCGGGATATTCATTGTTCTCCTTCATAGATGGCTTCTCGTGGTACAATCATATCAAGATGCATCCAGAATACATGGATAAAACCATTTTCATAACATTATGGGGCACCTTTTGTTACAAAGTAATGCCGTTTGGATTAAAGAATGCAGGGGCAACATACCAACGGGCTATGGTGAACTTATTCCATGATATGATGCACAAAGAAATTGAGGTGTATGTTTATGATATGATTGCCAAATCTCAAACAGAGAAGGAACATATTAAAGTTTTGAGGAAGCTGTTCCTGAGATTACGGAAGTTTCAGTTAAAACTTAATCCAACAAAATGCACTTTTGGAGCTAGGTCGGGGAAATTACTAGGCTTTGTGGTTAGCGAAAAGGGAATAGAAGTTGACTCAGACAAAGTTAGAGCCATACGAGATTTGCCTCCACCACGTACTCAGAAGGAAGTTCAGGGTTTTCTTGGAAGGTTGAATTATATTGCTCGATTTATTTCACAATTAACTGAGAAATGTGATCCTTAGAAAACACAACCAAGGTACTTGGAATGAGGAATGCCAGAATGCTTTTGATAAGGTTAAGCAATACTTGTTAAATACTCTAGTGTTATCTCCGCCTAGTCCAGATAGACCATTAATTTTGTACTTATCTGTGTTTAGTAATTCTATAGTATGTGTGCTTGGCCAACATGACGAGTCGGGAAGAAAAGAGAAGGCGATATACTACCTCAGTAAGAAATTCACAGAGTATGAGATGAGATATTCGCCAATTGAGAAATTGTGTTGTGCTTTAATTTGGACGACTCGAAGGTTAAGACAGTACATGCTATATCATACTACTTGGCTTATTTCAAAACTTGATCCTTTGAAGTATATAATGGAGTCAATAGCTTTGAATGGGAGAATGGCGAGGTGGCAAATTCTGCTTTCAGAGTTTGGCATAGTCTATGTGAGCCAGAAGGCTATAAAAGGAAGCGCGATAGCAGAATTTCTGGCAAGTAGAGCTCTAGATAACTATGATCCGTTGAATTTTGATTTCCCAAATAAGGAGTTGATGTCTGTAGCAAGTACAAAGGATTGTCCTTGGAAGTTAAGCTTTGATAGGGCATCTAATGCGGTGGGAAATTAAATTGGGGCAGTCTTGGTATCCCCTGTGACAGCCCAAAATTGACCCTAGTCGAGAAGTGGTTTCGGGACCGCTAAACCGAGCCACCGAAATGTTTGAATGTGATATTTATTGTCTAGAATATGTAATTATGAATGTGTGAAAATTTCAAGCTTCGATTTAGTCGATTGCATGTGAATTTAGTCAATAGGACTTATGTGAGAAAATTTTGAAATGTGATAGGTCAAAGCATAAGGGCCTATTAGTGCATGTTGAAAAAGGGGGGACTTGCATGTCAATTTCCCCCCTATTAGTAGTGGCCGGCCATGACAAGCATGGTAGACCAAGTGTGATGGGCAAGACATGTCATAGACATGTTGGGTTGGTGCATCATGGGTGGAAAAAAAATAAAATAATGAGCATGGAAATTAAATAATGAAAGGGAATATGATGAAAACAAAAAAAGTGTGTGGTTGTTTCTCCCCCCCCCATTTTGCCGAAACTAGAAAGAAAAACAAAAAAAAAAGTGCTCATCCTTTGGTTCATCCTTGGCCAAAAATTTTAAGGAGGAAGGAAGAAGAAAGGTTGAAGAGGTTCGGCCATGCATGTAGCTAGGCTAAGGTATGTTTGATGATGTTCCATGAGATGCATGCATGTTTTAGTTGTTAGCTTGAGTTCTACCTAGCCCATGGTCTAAATCTTGCTATGTGATGGAAATGACACTCGGCCATGGATGCATCATTCTTGGTTGATGTTTGATGTTGTGGTGATGAGGCATGAAGATGAGTTAAGTTTCGGCTAAGGTGGATTTGTGTTGATGTCATTTGCATGCTAAGTGTAAAGCTTTGTAATGATGCATGTGATGGTGGATTGATGATTCTTGAATCTTCTTTTTAGCATTTTTGAGTGAGCACATATGTGCATTGGTTGCTAGATGGAGAAGAATCGGCTAGCAAGTTGTGTGCTAAGGCCGAATATAATTTTTTTGTATATTAATGAGTAATGCATGTGTTAAATTGATGGAAAGGTAGAGGATGTTTTACTAGTGTATATATGTGTGTATTAGCCAAGTTTTGAACTTGAAACAAAAGGGTGTTTAGTCAATACAAGTGACCATACTTGTAGAATGTATTAAGTGTTGAAATCGGCCCCAAAATAGACATGCATATTCGGCCAAGGGGGAAAAAAATTAGCTAAAATGTTGAGTTTGATTCATGATTCCGTACATATGTGACTTTAATGTCTAATGTATAAATATGGGCTAAGTGCCTTGTGTTCCTCTTTTCGATGCTCAAATGATTAAATCAATTTATTTGTTTAATTAAGCTCAAGAGCAAAGGGGAAATAAATCCGATAAAGGGAAGGAAAAAGTGGTCGAATAGCTATCGGAATCGTTCGACAACACCCGAGGTAAGTTCTTGAGTAAGAGAGCTTAAATTAAGATTTGATTAGATCATGTTTTAAGCAAATCAAAATCATGCTCTTTGTGTGTGGCTATTGAGCCGAAATTACAAGAATGATAAGTGTCTTGTGTTTGAGTTTTGCTAACGAAAATGAAATACGAATGTGCCATGATTTATTGTTAAATGTGCATGGTTATTTGAATGATGTCCGCGCTAAGTCCCGAAGGCTTTGTGCTAAGTGACCATATCCGGACTAAGATCCGAAGGCATTTGTGCGAGATACTAATTCCGGGCTAAGCCCGAAGGCATTTGTGCGAGTTACTAAATCCGGGTTAAGTCCCGAAGGCATTTGTGCGAGTTACTAAATCCGGGTTAAGTCCCGAAGGCATTTGTGCGAGTTACTATTACCGGGCTATGTCCCGAAGGCATTTGAACGAGGAGCTATATCCGGTTAAATTCCGAAGGTACGTGATTTGGGAATGAATGATCTTGCTGTAAAAATTTCAGTTAATACTCTAGAAACATCCCAACATTGAGGTATGTTTCGTATGTGCTTGAATTTAGTTGAGCCCTTACAAATAAGTATTCGCTCAGTTGATAAACGAGCTACCGGCCTTTGGCTAAGTTGATCTTTTGTGTATGTACATAAGGGTTGGTAATGTGAATCAAGTATGATATCGAAATTTTGTGCATATGAAATTATCCGTTTAGCTATATGAATGCTATACTTTTGTTGTGCTGGAATTCCTTGCTCAAAACTTACTAAGCATAAATTGCTTACTCCGTTTCATTGCTCCTCTGTTTTATAGATTTGGTTCTCCAGCTATCGGACTCGGGATCTTGAAGTCAAAGTCGCCCACACTATCAAAGCCCTCCCCTTTTGGTACAATTTTGGTTGAACTTCGAAATGGCATGTATAGGACTACCCGTTTGTTGTGGGTCGTGGACCCTTTGGACTTGTATAATTTTGGATAGCCATGCGAAAATGGCTTATATGTGTTTGAGTATAATGTTATAATCATTTGGTGTGGATATGCTTGACAAGGATTGGCCATGGGAATAGTTAATCACTATCATAAATTGTGCTATTTATGCAAAAAGGGCTAGTTGAATCATGGAAACCATGAAATAGGTAAAGTCTACCTTAAAGGCAGATGCTGACAGCAGCAGTGATGTAGATTTGGAAAATTACTAAAAATAGTAGGAATGGAATTAAATAGTGAATAAATTATGTAAATGAACCTTGATGAATCTATTTTCATAGGAAAGTAACGAAACAATCATACGGACAGTATGTTAAGAGATATTCAGGTTCTCGTGAGACAGGGCCAGAACGGTTTCTGGATTTCCTGTTCCGACTTTGGAAATTCATTACAAATTAACCAGAGACAATTAGGAGTCAAGCAATATATGTATAGATTCCTCTTTGAGTCTAGTTTCTATAGAAACAAACGGCATCAGTATTGAAGCCCTGTACAGGGAGATATCCAAGTCGTAATACGCAAAGGTCAGTGTAGTCGATCCCTGTAACATGGGAGACTTTGACTAATAAACTGTACTAATTGGCCCAACCAAAAATTCTAGAAAAAAATATGTAGATGGGAATATGAGTCTAGTTTCAGGGAAAATTTACGGAACTGGATTCCGAGTTTCTGAACTCAAGATATGATTTTTAAAGCGACTATTACGCAGATTGGCAATGTCGGGAAAATTTTTAAAGTCTGTTAACACCTCGTGTTCGACTCCGGTGACGGTCTCAGGTTCGGGGTGTTACATTTGATTGGTATCAGAGCTATGGTTTAGTCGATTCTAGGACTACCGTAATGCGTTGGGTCTAGCTATACATGCCATTTTATGTGATTACTTGATAGTGTGGTGATTTCTGACAATTGTAAATGTGTTTATTTATAGTAATGGATCCCGATCCCGACCGAGAGGTAGCTGATGATCTTGAGAGTGTAGTGCCTGCTCCCGCACAAGGGACAGTGCCGGCGGACTCTCAACCTAATGCTAGTAACCCGAATGATGAAGCTAGACAAGCTTTCTATAGCGTGATGAATGATTGGTTCAACCAATACATTCGAACTAATACGGCTGTTCCACAACCTCCCTTCCCGACTAATACAACCCCCGCACCTACAATACCTCCGATAACTGACCAAATAAGGTCAAATAAGCCCCCAGTTGACAGAATCCAAAAACATGGGGCTACTGAATTTAAAGCTACGGATAGCGACGATGCCGAGCAAGCTGAATTTTGGTTGGACAACACTATCCGGGTACTCGATGAGCTATCTTGTACACCCGATGAATGCCTAAAGTGTACTATCTCCTTGCTACGTGATTCTGCCTACTATTGGTGGAGTACTCTGACTTCTGTTGTGCCCCGAGAGCAAGTAACTTGGGAGTTTTTCCAAACTGAGTTTCGGAAAAAGTATATCAGTCAGAGATTTATTGATCAAAAACGGAAGGAATTTCTTGAGCTTAAGCAAGGTTCCATGTCGGTTACTGATTACGAGCGAAAATTTGTTATACTTAGCAAATACGCTCAGGAATGTGTTTCGTCCGAGGCTATCATGTGTAAACGCTTCGAGGATGGGCTGAATGAAGATATAAAAATGTTCGTTGGCGTTCTTGAAATACGAGAGTTCGTAGTACTTGTCGAGCGAGCTTGCAAAGCCGAAGAGCTTAGAAAAGAAAAACAAAAAGTTGATGTGGGAACTGGAGTGTTTCGTAAAAGATCTTCGGGAAAGTCTCTTCAACAGGCATCGAAGAAATTTTGAGATGATGTGGGCTGGTCGAGAGGCACTTCGGGCCTTTTTAGACGAGATCGTGATCAACCCCCTATGGGTACACGAGGCACTTCGGTCGCCAGTGTTGGGAATGAACGTCGAGACAGAATGAAATGTCGATATTGCGGTAAATGGCATTCGGGGAGTTGTAGATTCCCTGACCGCTCCTGTTACAAGTGCGGATCAGTTGACCACTTCATTAAAGATTGCCCGAGGTTGTCTGAACAGAATGTAAATCAGAGTGGGAAACCGGGTGCTACCACTGCTCGAGGTAGACCATCTGGAAATAAGGGCAATGCTAGTGGTGGTCAGAGAGGATCTAGAGATGCGACGACCAGATCCGAGGCTCGTGCGCCTGCTAGAGCTTATGCTATACGTGCCCGCGAGGATGCTTCTTCGCCTGATGTTATTACCGGTACTTTTACTCTCTTTGATACTAATGTAATTGCTTTGATTGACCCCGGTTCTACTCATTCTTACATATGTGAAACCTTAGCATCCAGTAAGACTTTACCTATTGAGTCTACTGAGTTCGTAATTCGGGTGTCAAACCCCTTGGGTCGTTACGTGCTTGTCGACAAAGTGTGTAAGGAATGTCCCCTAGTAATTCGAGGTTCCTGTTTTCCGGCGGACTTGATGCTTTTGCCATTTGATGAATTTGATGTTATTCTTGGTTTGGATTGGTTGACCGCGCATGAGGCGGTTGTGAATTGCAAAAGCAAGACTATTGATTTGAGCTGTGCAAATAACGAAGTAATCCGAGTTGAGTCTACGGACTTGGAGGGGATGCCAGCTGTAATATCAGCAATGTTGGCCCAGAAATATGAAAGAAAAGGGTGCGAAGCATACCTTGCGTATGTACTTGATGACAAAGAATTAGAAAAGAAACCCGAATCTGTGCCAGTGGTTTGTGAATACCCGGATGTTTTTCCTGAAGAATTACCGGGTTTACCACCTGTTCGGGAGATAGAGTTTGGTATTGAGCTTGTACCTGGGACTATGCCGATTTCGATGGCTCCGTATCGTATGGCTCCAACCGAGTTAAAAGAGTTGAAAGCTCAGTTGCAAGAATTGACGGATAGAGGTTTTGCTCGACCAAGTTTCTCACCTTGGGGTGCACCAGTATTGTTCGTGAAAAAGAAGGACGGAACCATGAGGTTGTGCATTGACTATCGTCAACTGAATAAAGTGACGATAAAGAACAAATATCCGTTACCGCGTATCGATGATTTGTTCGACCAACTGAAGGGAGCCTCAGTGTTCTCAAAAATAGATTTGAGATCGGGCTATTATCAGTTGCGAATTCGAGATTCAGACACATCCAAAACTGCCTTCAGAACGAGATATGGTCACTACGAGTTCTTAGTGATGCCGTTTGGGCTCACTAATGCCCCTGCGGTATTTATGGATTTGATGAATCGGATCTTCAGACCATATTTGGATCGGTTCGTAGTTGTGTTCATTGATGACATCTTGGTCTATTCAAGAGATGAGACCGAACATGCTGAGCACCTGAGACTAGTGTTGCAAATTTTGCGGGAGAAGCAGTTATATGCTAAGTTCAGTAAGTGTGAGTTCTGGTTAAGAGAGGTTAGCTTCTTGGGTCATGTGGTATCCGCATCGGGTATTCGAGTTGACCCGAGCAAAATTTCAGCCATACTTAACTGGAAGCCTCCATGAAATATTACCGAAGTTCGGAGCTTCCTGGGGCTCGCCGGTTATTACCGACGATTTGTAAAAGGTTTCTCGATGATAGCCACACCAATGACGAAGCTACTTCAAAAGGATGTTAAGTTCGAATGGACGGAGAAATGTCAGAAAAGTTCGATCAACTGAAAACTTATTTGACTGAAGCTCCAATTTTAGTGCAACCCGAATCGGGCAAAGAGTTTGTCATTTATAGTGACGCATCCCTACTTGGGTTGGGTTGCGTATTGATGCAAGAAGGTCGAGTGGTGGCCTATGCGTCGAGACAATTAAAGCCACATGAGAAAAATTATCCGACCCATGATCTTGAACTAGCTGCCATCGTATTTGCTTTAAAAATATGGTGACATTACTTATTTGGTGAAAAGTGCCATGTATTTTCGGATCACAAAAGTCTCAAATATTTGATGACTCAAAGAGACTTAAATCTGCGACAAAGACGTTGGCTTGAGTTGTTGAAAGATTACGAGCTTGTCATTGATTACCACCCGGGAAAGGCTAATGTGGTTGCGGACGCCTTAAGCCGGAAATCATTGTTTGCTTTACGAGCGATGAATGTGCACTTGTCTGTTCTACCCGACAATGTGTTAGTAGCTGAATTAAAAGCCAAACCATTATTGATTCATCAAATTCGTGAAGCCCAGAAAGTTGATGATGAATTGGTTGCAAAACGGGCTGAGTGTGCTCCGAACAAGGAATCGGAGTTTCAAATTGATGATGATGATTGTTTAAGGTTCAGAAGTCGTTTGTGTGTTCCAAGGAATTCGGAACTCATTTTGATGATTCTGAACGAAGCCCATTGTAGCCGAATGTCAATTCACCCGGGGAGTACGAAAATGTACAACGATTTGAAACATTGGTTTTGGTGGCATGGTATGAAACGAGACATCTCCGACTTTGTTTCGAGATGTTTAATATGTCAACAAGTGAAAGCGGAACATCAAGTGCCTTCAGGATTACTTCAGCCGATCATGATACCCGAGTGGAAATGGGATCGAGTCACAATGGACTTTGTGTCCGGACTACCATTGTCAGCAAGTAAGAAGGATGCGATTTGGGTTGTTGTTGATAGACTGACTAAGTCGGCTCACTTTATCCCCGTGCGTACGGATTTTTCATTGGATAAACTAGCCGAATTGTATGTTTCTCAGATTGTGAGATTACACGGGGTACCTATTTCTATCGTGTCGGATAGAGATCCGAGATTCACCTCGCGATTTTGGAGGAAATTGCAAGAAGCTTTGGGTACCAAGCTGCATTTTAGCACTGCTTTTCATCCCCAAATCGATGGTCAATCTGAGCGGATAATTCATATACTTGAGGATATGTTGAGATGTTGCATCCTCGAGTTCAGTAGCTCATAGGAACGGTATTTACCTTTGATTGAATTCGCTTACAACAATAGTTTTCAATCAAGTATTAAGATGGC
This sequence comes from Gossypium hirsutum, assembly GCF_007990345.1. Classification (NCBI taxonomy): domain Eukaryota; kingdom Viridiplantae; phylum Streptophyta; class Magnoliopsida; order Malvales; family Malvaceae; genus Gossypium; species Gossypium hirsutum. Next base: position 54,410,205 of record NC_053430.1, on the reverse strand, counting down.
ACCTTACGAGGCTTTGTACGGTTGTAAATGCCGTAGACCATTGTTTTGGACCGAGCTCGGTGAAAGTAAAATTTTTAGAGTTGATTTGATTAAGGATGCCGAACAAAAAGTAAAGGTAATCCGTGAAACTCTGAAAGCAGCCACAGATTGTCAAAAATCATATGCGGATTTGAAACGAAAGGACATTGAATATCAGGTGGGAGATAAAGTGTTTCTTAAAGTTTCACCTTGGAAGAAGGTACTCAGATTTGGCCGTAAGGGCAAGTTGAGCCCGAGATTCATTGGGCCGTACGAAATCTCCGAACGAGTTGGTCCGGTTGCGTATAGATTGATTTTGCCCCTTGAACTTGAAAAGATTCACGATGTCTTTCATGTTTCGATGCTTTGACGTTATAGATCCGATCCGTCACATGTGATTAATCCTTCAGAAGTTGAAATTCAATCTGACTTGAGTTATGAAGAAGAACCGATTCGTATCCTAGCTCGTGAAGTGAAAGAGTTGCGAAACAAAAGGGTTCCGTTAGTTAAGGTGTTATGGTCAAACACGGGATCGAGGAAGCTACTTGGGAAACCGAGAGCTCGATGAAAGAACGATACCCAAACCTATTTACCGGTAAGATTTTCGAGGACGAAAATTTCTTAAGTGGGGGAGAGTTGTGACAGCCCAAAATTGACCCTAGTCGGGAAGTGGTTTCGGGACCGCTAAACCGAGTCACCGAAATGTTTGAATGTGATATTTATTTTCTAGAATTTGTAATTATGAATGTGTGAAAATTTCAAGCTTCGATTTAGTCGATTGCATGTGAATTTAGTCAATAGGACTTATGTGAGAAAATTTTGAAATGTGATAGGTCAAAGCATAAGGGCCTATTAGTGCATGTTGAAAAAGGGGGGACTTGCATGTCAATTTCCCCCCTATTAGTAGTGGCCGGCCATGACAAGCATGGTAGACCAAGTGTGATGGGCAAGACATGTCATAGACATGTTGGGTTGGTGCATCATGGGTGGAAAAAAAATAAAATAATGAGCATGGAAATTAAATAATGAAAGGGAATATGATGAAAACAAAAAAAGTGTGTGGTTGTTTCTCCCCCCCCCATTTTGCCGAAACTAGAAAGAAAAACAAAAAAAAAGTGCTCATCCTTTGGTTCATCCTTGGCCAAAAATTTTAAGGAGGAAGGAAGAAGAAAGGTTGAAGAGGTTCGGCCATGCATGTAGCTAGGCTAAGGTATGTTTGATGATGTTCCATGAGATGCATGCATGTTTTAGTTGTTAGCTTGAGTTCTACCTAGCCCATGGTCTAAATCTTGCTATGTGATGGAAATGACACTCGGCCATGGATGCATCATTCTTGGTTGATGTTTGATGTTGTGGTGATGAGGCATGAAGATGAGTTAAGTTTCGGCTAAGGTGGATTTGTGTTGATGTCATTTGCATGCTAAGTGTAAAGCTTTGTAATGATGCATGTGATGGTGGATTGATGATTCTTGAATCTTCTTTTTAGCATTTTTGAGTGAGCACATATGTGCATTGGTTGCTAGATGGAGAAGAATCGGCTAGCAAGTTGTGTGCTAAGGCCGAATATAATTTTTTTGTATATTAATGAGTAATGCATGTGTTAAATTGATGGAAAGGGAGAGGATGCTTTACTAGTGTATATATGTGTGTATTAGCCAAGTTTTGAACTTGAAACAAAAGGGTGTTTAGTCAATACAAGTGACCATACTTGTAGAATGTATTAAGTGTTGAAATCGGCCCCAAAATAGACATGCATATTCGGCCAAGGGGGAAAAAATTAGCTAAAATGTTGAGTTTGATTCATGATTCCGTACATATGTGACTTTAATGTCTAATGTATAAATATGGGCTAAGTGCCTTGTGTTCCTCTTTTCGATGCTCAAATGATTAAATCAATTTATTTGTTTAATTAAGCTCAAGAGCAAAGGGGAAATAAATCCGATAAAGGGAAGGAAAAAGTGGTCGAATAGCTATCGGAATCGTTCGACAACACCCGAGGTAAGTTCTTGAGTAAGAGAGCTTAAATTAAGATTTGATTAGATCATGTTTTAAGCAAATCAAAATCATGCTCTTTGTGTGTGGCTATTGAGCCGAAATTACAAGAATGATAAGTGTCTTGTGTTTGAGTTTTGCTAACGAAAATGAAATACGAATGTGCCATGATTTATTGTTAAATGTGCATGGTTATTTGAATGATGTCCGGGCTAAGTCCCGAAGGCTTTGTGCTAAGTGACCATATCCGGACTAAGATCCGAAGGCATTTGTGCGAGATACTAATTCCGGGCTAAGCCCGAAGGCATTTGTGCGAGTTACTAAATCCGGGTTAAGTCCCGAAGGCATTTGTGCGAGTTACTAAATCCGGGTTAAGTCCCGAAGGCATTTGTGCGAGTTACTATAACCGGGCTATGTCCCGAAGGCATTTGAACGAGGAGCTATATCCGGTTAAATTCCGAAGGTACGTGATTTGGGAATGAATGATCTTGCTGTAAAAATTTCAGTTAATACTCTAGAAACATCCCAACATTGAGGTATGTTTCGTATGTGCTTGAATTTAGTTGAGCCCTTACAAATAAGTATTCGCTCAGTTGATAAACGAGCTACCGGCCTTTGGCTAAGTTGATCTTTTGTGTATGTACATAAGGGTTGGTAATGTGAATCAAGTATGATATCGAAATTTTGTGCATATGAAATTATCCGTTTAGCTATATGAATGCTATACTTTTGTTGTGCTGGAATTCCTTGCTCAAAACTTACTAAGCATAAATTGCTTACTCCGTTTCATTGCTCCTCTGTTTTATAGATTTGGTTCTCCAGCTATCGGACTCGGGATCTTGAAGTCAAAGTCGCCCACACTATCAAAGCCCCCCCCTTTTGGTACAATTTTGGTTGAACTTCGAAATGGCATGTATAGGACTACCCATTTGTTGTGGGTCGTGGACCCTTTGGACTTGTATAATTTTGGATAGCCATGCGAAAATGGCTTATATGTGTTTGAGTATAATGTTATAATCATTTGGTGTGGATATGCTTGACAAGGATTGGCCATGGGAATGGTTAATCACTATCATAAATTGTGCTATTTATACAAAAAGGGCTAGTTGAATCATGGAAACCATGAAATAGGTAAAGTCTACCTTAAAGGCAGATGCTGACAGCAGCAGTGATGTAGATTTGGAAAATCACTAAAAATAGTAGGAATGGAATTAAATAGTGAATAAATTATTTAAACGAACCTTGATGAATCTATTTTCATAGGAAAGTAACGAAACAATCATACGGACAGTATGTTAAGAGATATTCAGGTTCTCGTGGGACAGGGCCAGAACGGTTTCTGGATTTCCTGTTCTGACTTTGGAAATTCATTACAAATTAACCAGAGACAATTAGGAGTCAAGCAATATATGTATAGATTCCCCTTTGAGTCTAGTTTCTATAGAAACAAACGGCATCAGTATTGAAGCCCTGTACAGGGAGATATCCAAGTCGTAATGCGCAAAGGTCAGTGTAGTCGATCCCTGTAACATGGGAGACTTTGACTTATAAACTGTACTAATTGGCCCAACCAAAAATTCTAGAAAAAAATATTTAGATGGGTATATGAGTCTAGTTTCAAGGAAAATTTACGGAACTGGATTCCGAGTTTCTAAACTCAAGATATGATTTTTAAAGCGACTATTATGCAGATTGGCAGTGTATGGAAAATTTTTAAAGTCTGTTAACACCTCGTGTTCGACTCCGGTGACGGTCTCGGGTTCGGGGTGTTACATCCCCAAATGGTGATCATTATCCATTCACGTGCAAGTTGGATTTTGGTTGTACAAAAAATATGGCCGAGTATGAAGCGTGCATCATGGGACTCCGAGCGGCTATAGAGCGAGGAATAAGAACCTTGGAAGTATATGGAGACTCTGCATTGGTGATTTACCAGCTTAGAGGTGAATGGGGGACAAGAGATCCTAAATTGATCAATTATTGAAAGGTAGTCTCGGGGTTACTTGAGGAGTTCGATGACATCACTTTCAATTATATCCCACGAGACAAAAACCAGATGGCAGATGCTCTAGCAACCTTGGCTTCAATGATTAAAGCGAATAAAGAGGAGGAGATGAGACCCATTCAGATGAGTATCTTTGAGGCTCCAGCTCGCTGTTGTAACATTGAGGAAGAAGAAAAGGATGATAACCCTTGGTATCAGGATATATTGCGATATGTGAGAGATAGTAAATACCCAGAACAGGCAACTGAAAATGATAAGCGAACTTTAAGGAGATTAGCCTACGACTATGTTTTGGATGGGGATATCTTGTACAAAAGAAGAAAGGACCAAGTATTGTTGAGATGCGTTGACGCCATGGAAGCTAAGTTAATCTTGGAAGAAGTTCACGAGGGTGTTTGTGGGACGCACGCTAATGGTTTCACGGTGGCTAGACAAATCATGAGGTTTGGATATTATTGGTCTACTATGGAAGGGGATTGTATCAACTACGCTAAGAAATGCCATAAATGTCAGATTTATGGAGATAAGATTCATGTACCACCTTCACCTCTACATGTTGTGACTTCTCCATGGCCTTTTTCCATGTAGGGCATGGATGTCATTGGGCCAATATCACCAAAAGCTTCAAATGGGCATCACTTTATCTTTGTGGTCATTGATTACTTCACGAAGTGGGTAGAGGCTGCTTCTTATGCGAATGTTACTAAGTCCGCTGTGAGTCGATTCTTGAAGAAAGAGATCATTTGTCGGTATGAGATGCTTGACAGGATCATATCAGACAATGCATTGAACTTGAACAACAGAACAATAGCAGAAGTTTGCAGTCAGTTCAAGATTAAGCATCATAATTCATCTCCATATCGCCCAAAGATGAATGGGGCAGTGGAAGCTGCTAAAAAAAACATCAAGAAGATAGTGGGGAAAATGACTGAAACCTACAGAGATTGGCATGAGAAATTACCATTTGCACTCTTAGCCTACCGAATGTCCGTCAGAACCTCTACTAGGGCAACTTCTTTCTCGTTGGTTTATGGGATGGAAGCAGTGTTACCCATTGAAGTGGAAATACTGTCTCTCCGAGTCCTGTCAGAGATAAAGTTGGATGAAGCTGAATGGATACAATCGCGATATGATCAGTTGAACTTGATTGAGGAAAAAAGGTTAACAGCCACTCGTCATGGTTAGGTGTATCAGAAGCGAATGATGCAAGCTTACGACAAGAAAGTACGACCAAGAGAATTCCATGAGGGGATCTTGTGATGAAAAAGATCCTTCCCATTTAGAAGGACTTTAGAGGAAAATGGATGCCAAATTGGGAAGGCCCGTATGTCGTAAAGAATGCCTTCTCTGGAGGTGCATTGATCTTAACGGAAATGGATGGGAAGAGTTTACCCAATCCAGTGAATTCAGACTCAGTCAAAAAGTACTTTGTCTAAAGGAGAGGAGAACCCAGGGTGAAAACTCGCAATGGGCGCCTTGAGTTTTCGAAAAAATTTAAAAAAAATAGAGAGGCCAAGGTGAAAACCCGCAAAGGGCGCCTTGTGACCAAAGGGGTTTTGAGTTGAAAACCCGAAAGGCAGCTCAAATTTTTAAGAGTACACGGTAATCTTGCTATATTTGACTCAACAAAGAGCGAAGCGCGTTGCATATCGGGGCATCAACGAAGTACTTTGGATCTTTTAAACACATGTTGAAATCAAGAAAGCCTTCATGGAGTTGGTGAACAGACGCTCAAGCGGCGATATCTAAGGCATCTAATTTTTGTCTTGTTTGCTATCTTAAGATTCTGTTTCTTCTCAAAGATAGGCTATCAGATTAATTTCCTTCATATTTTTGACAAATTCATTCAAATATAATTATTCTCAAGATTAAATTCATCTTCCATTATTCTTAAAGTACGTTGCATTAAAATAATGATAGATGAACTAAATAATTTTCACAAATAAAGTTTTGCTCATTACTCTGGAAATTTCTATATAATACAAGAAACTAAAACAGAACAATTGTTCGAGGAATTCACGTAAGTGAGGTTTGAAAGAACTCAAGGAAATTCTTTCTTTAGTCCAAAATGATGATTGGACAAATCAAATGATTCGATCCTAAGAGAGGATCATCATACAAACATTTTTGGTGGGTCATAGCATTTGAAAAATGGTACAAACCCACAGGCTGAGTAGGAATGATACTTCGAGAGAAATAAGGATAAACTTCGACGAAGGAATGAGTGGTGATGTCTGGAATAGTGGTCATATTCATAAACATTTTGCATTATAACAGGTTTAATTAGGAGCATTTGACTTACTAGCCATGAACTCATAGACATTATACAGGTTATGTCCTTCAAGGGACAATGAAGATTGATGCGCCTTAACCCTCTAAGCAGTAGAGTAACAGGCTAAAGCATAGCAGATCTGACCTTCAGATGTTAACGCTGAAACAGATCCAAGATGATTGGGCATCTCTGTATTGTCAGAGAACAGATCGAAGATATCAGATTTGGTGTCTCTGTATTGTCAGAGAGCAGATCAAAGATAGCAGATTTGGTATCTCTGTATTGTCAGAGAGTAGATCGAAGATAGCAGATTTGGCATCTCTGTATTGTCAGAGAACAAATCGAAGAAACAGATTTAGCGTCTCCATAGTCGACGGAGAGTAGATCGAAGACATAGTAAATCTAACCTTCGGATGTTTTCACATCGAAGTAGATCCAAGATGATTTGGTATCCTTGCGTTTACAAGGAGCAGATCAAAGATAACAGATTTGGCGTCTCTGTATTGTTAGAGAATAGATCGAAGATAATGGATTTGACGTCTCTGTATGGTCAGAGAGCAGATCGAAGATATCAGATTTGGCGTCTCTATATTGTCAAAGAGCAGATCAATGATAGCAAATTTGGCGTCTCTGTATTGTCAAAGAGCAAATCAAAGATAGCAGATCTGGCGTCTCTGCATTGTCAGAGAGTAGATCGATGATAGCAGATTTGGCGTCTCTGTATTGTCAGAGAGCAGATCGAAGATAGTAGATTTGGTATCTCTGTATTGTCAGAGAGCAGATCGAAGATAGAAAATTTGGCGTCTCTGTATTGTTAGAGAGCAGATCGAATATAGCAGATTTGGCGTCTCTGTATTGTCAAAAAGCAGATCGAAGATAGCAGATTTGGCATCTTTATATTGTTAAAGAGCAGATCGAAAATAATAGATTTGGCATTCCTGAGTTTGCAAGAAACAGGTTGAAGATCGCCAATTTGACATTCCTAAAGCTATCAGAATACCTTTGAGGAAGATGAGGATCAAGATCTCGAGACTTGGCCAGGCCGGGCAAATTTGGTCTTTTTGAAATCTTTGCTCTATTCCTGTTACACAGTAACAAGCAAAAAGGGGCAGCTGTAATAACCCAAATTTACCCGGGCCCATAAATAATAAAAACAAAAACAAATTTTATTTAAAAATAATAAAGTCCATTTAACAGTCCATTTAAAATAAACAGGCCTAAAGGCCCGATAGCCCAAACTCGGTTACACTTGTAACCTAACTGGTCTAAACCCAAAATTAACCCTATACCCGGCTACACCTTAAAACTTTCAGCCCAAATACCTAAAACCCAACAACTAAACCCAAATCAGTAAAGCCCAATAAGGCCCAAACCCTAAACTGAAACAGGAAACCCTAGGGTTTCCAGAAGCTTCGCGCCGCAAACATCACGCCCTTTCGTCTGGCAACGTTTCAGTGACCCTTCATCGACGCCTCCATCGGCGTCGTGACTACAGTAATCTGCGCATGAATCGACACCCCATCGTCGCCAGATTTCGCGCTAGTATCTACAAAAAGGAAAGAACAACAACAGAGGCAATCCAAATATGGCAGGGAATCAAAATCAAACAGATAGAATATTATTTTCAGTGGCTATAAAAGCCCGAATCAAAATGATGTAAAGGGGGGAGAGTTTTTATAGAAGCATATATACAAAAAAATATAGCAGTTTGTCAAGAATACAAAGTTTTTAGCAGGCATATACAATAAAAATTAAAAAAAAAGAGCTAATTTACTTTTATTTTGTTTTTCTACGATTACATACAAATATTGCTAAGAGTATAAAAGAGAACTTACCGACAAATTCACGTTGAGAAACAAAGACGTTTAGCCTTCCCTCCGCCGTGTACGGCGGCGCGTGCAGCGCATGGGCACTTGCAGTCCAGTGGCCGGAGGCCGGAGACCGGAGCCAGAGGGCTTCCCTTTTCTCCTCTTTCAGAGGATTTTAAAGTTTTTTTTTTAAAAACTGATTACCAAATGAATTTTGGGTTAAGTTTTGGCATATATAGCATAATAAAAACGGTGTCGTTTTGGCTTAGCCAATAACCACTAAAACGGCACCGTTTCAGTAGAGGATCCGCGCGTTGACCCGTGACCCAGGAAGGATCCGCATGTTTTTGATAAATGGGCAAATTGCTCAATCGATCCTTCTGCATTTTTAAATTTTATAATTGCATTTCATTTTTATTTTAAATTGGCCTTAACCTTTTACGTTTGTTTCAATTTAGTCTCTCTGGTCACTATAAGACTTATTCTGAAAACGGTGTCATTTTGGGGATTAGGGCTAATTGCCCAGTGAGTCCCTCAGTTTTAATGCACGTTTCCATTTAACCCAAATTTTCCTTTTATTTGTAACTGGCCCTAATTTTTCTTATAAAATTCAATTTTAGTTTTCTTATTTTTGATTCATTTTAAATATTATATGTATTATTTATTTTTTATAAATGTTAGTTATATAAAATAATATATATTATTATATACATCTTTATAAATTTTATTATATGTTATATTTTTAATATATATTATTTATTCTATTATGTTTATATTTTATTATATGTTATACATTTTTACTATATATATTATATTTATTTTACCATATTCATATGTAAAGTTACTTATTATATCATTTTTATTATTTTATACTTTATCTATCATATAGTTTATATCATTATATATTTTGTTTATAAATTTTATCGTATGTTATATATTTTACCATACATTATTCTTTACATTACATTTATTTTATTATAAAATATACATTATTTTATTACTTATTACTTATATATGTTTTTTAATTTTTTATTAAATAAATATGTGTAATATCAATATTTAGTACATTTTTCATATATTAAGTTATTATATCCTGTAATATAATTTATATGTATGTATCATATTTTAAAAAATAGGGTATTCCTTTATCATTCTTATATCATTCTTAATATTTTAAAATATCTTTATTTTTATCTTATTTGATTTACTTTTAACACGTTTATAATTTATTTTTATTTTTTTTAGATTGTTTTAGTAGGTTAAATTTTTATAGATTATTCGTTATTTTATGTTATTTGTTATCCGCATGAAAATTAACTATTTATGTTGATTTAAGTTACATTTGCATGAAATATTATCACATATATATTATGCAATTTATATTGTTGTATTCATTATGCTCTATGTTATATTTAGTATGTAACGATAATGCATGTATATTTGATATTATCTATGATCACATATGCATAAAATGTTGACGTATATTGTGCAATTTATTCTATTACTCATCATCTCTATTATATTTGCATGGAATGTTAAAATAGGTATCATATGGGTTAATTTATGTAATATTGATCCTTTGTAATATGTTAAATGCATCATCACTTTAAAGAATTTTTATAATTCATTTGATCCAAAAAGATTTTTTTAAAAAAAGATAAGGCAATGTTTTTTGGTAGTTAGGAACTCGGGAAGTAGTGCCCTAACATGCTGGGTTGCAATTTCCAGTTTGTCTAAATGCCTAAAATACCCTTCTAAACGATTTTATAAATTACGAGGTGACTTTAGTTGCAAGAGTTTTGGAATATTGTGTCCTATCAAGCTGGATGTGATATTCGTATTCTTATGGAACGAAGAAATCTTGGTTTTCAACTCAAGCTATTTTAACTTCAAAAGGGATCATATTTTTAAATACTTCCAAAATTCTAGCATTAAAGACAGAAAGTTATTCAATTTGGTACCAACTTTTTGGGCGTTACGAGGGTGCTAACCCTTTTTCGTACGTAACCGACTCCCGAACTCGTTTTCTTGATTTTGTAGACCAAAACAAATGATTTCAAACAAAAAGCGGTTTGAAGGTGGTTCAATCACACTTAAACTGATTGGTGGCGACTCTCATTTTCGTTTTTTTTTAAAAAGGCTTCTTTTAAAATGGTTTCGACATTATCAATGTAGTTGTATTATTTACATATAACGTATCTCAGATTACAAAATGTGGCGACTAGTCGATTTAATCGATTTGCTTGGCTTTTCCCCGGCTTAAGTTAGGATTTGGTGATTCTTGATCTATAATCGCAAAAATGCACTTATTTAGTCACTAAATAAAATTAAGAAATCAAAAATTCATATCTTTGATAAAATGACCATCTTGCCCCTAGACTTAGACAAAATGACCATTTTACCCTTAGGCCCGAAAATCAATTTTTATCAAATTTCTTCATATCTTAAGCCTAGCCGAACCTTTTATACTCTTATAGCAACTCCGAATTCCCACTATTTCACCCATTTATAATCTATTTTACAACTTATGCAAAATAGTCCTTTTAGGTGTTTTCGTACTAATACCTTTCACAAAAATTGGTTATAAGACATCCAAGACTCATTTCTCCCATATAAACCCAGTTTCATGGAAAATCCTACACTTTTGATCATTTTGCAAAATAGTACCTTCATTTGAAAGCTCATGCTTCAAGGGTCTCAAAAGTACAAAAATGTTCAAGAAAAGCCATTAAAATCACTTATTTGTGAAGACTTAAAGTTACTAAAATTTTTGAAGCTCAAAACCCCAAAAAATGTCTAAAAAATCGATGGAGAAGAAATGGGAAATAGGATGATATAATATTTCTTTTATTTTATTTCTATTTTAATCAAATTAGCCACCAAACCTACCAAACTTGGACTTTTTGACCAAATTACCTCCTATGGTCGGCCATGCACAATATTAGGGTCTAATTTCCATTTAAATACCCCTGATTTAGGTTCTCTAGCTATTTGGCACTTTTATCTATCAAAATAGGACTTTTATATTTTATGCGATTTAGCCTTTTTCTCAATTGAGCTCACGAACATCAAAATTCACTCACCAAATTTTCCATGTATTCATATAATCATGCTATAACATCAAAATAATTATAAAATAATTTACTCGACTCCAGATTTGTGGTCCTGAGACCACTATTCTTACTAGGCCCTAAATTAGGCTGTTACACATCTACCATTAATCTTGTGTATGCACTGAGACCGTTATAAAACATCTCTAGTTGGATACATTGAGGAGTCCCATGATGAGGACACTTACGAAGAAATTCCTTGAATCTTTCCCACGCCTGATATAGGGACTTGTGATCCAATTATTAAAAAGTAGTTATCGCATTTTGCAACTTTACGTTCTTACTTGGTGGAAAATACTTTACCAAAAACCTTTCCGCTAATTCTCGCCAAGTAGATATTGAACTTGGTGGCAATGAATTCAGCCATGCTCGTGCTTAATGACGTAATGAGTATGGAAACAACTTCAACCTTAACGCATCTTCAATCACACCAGCTTCATTTACCTCCATGAATAATCGAATGTGAAGATATGGATCTTTTGCGGGCATACCACTAAACTAGCCCACCGTTTGAAGCATTTGAAACATCAATGGTTTCAATTTGAATTGGGGTGCCTTGATATCCACCTTATTGATTCTCGAATTTAATTAATTGAAGAGTGGCACAACATATTGTCTTATGGCACGATCCCTATCATCAATAACAAGGATTGTGTTGTGCACATGATTGACTCCATTACCATGTCCATCATTTTGATTTCCAAGGTCCATCTCGACTTGTCTTTGAGCAAATCTCTCGCATCTTCTTTGTCTAACTGTTCGCTCAATTTCAAGGTCTATAGGTAATAAATCAATGATTTGATCTATGCTCATAAACACATGATAAATAAATCACAAATAAATAATAAATAATAAATTAGTAATGTTATAAATTTAATAAAAACAAAACTTTAAAAATAATTTCACAAAGAATGATTAAGGCAATAGTCCCTAGCAATGGCGCAAAAAAACTTGTAATAGGATTTTTGTGTAAATGTACACAGTCGTTCAAGTAATAAATACGTAAAATGAGTTATCATCTCCATAGGAACTGTGTGTGTTAATCAATTATTTTTAAAATTATAAATTCACAATTTGGTATAAAAACATAATAATTTCAATGATGATGATTTAACTAGATTAATTTAACTAGATGCAAAATTGATCCCTAATGCAATTTTAAACTAAGTATGCAAAATTATCTAAATGTATGAATGGATTTTAACAATAGAAACACAACTTCAACAATCAATAACATGTATAGGCTAGAATAATTACATTAATCAACTTATTTATTTTCATAATGCTTAGTAGTATTCGAAAACATTCCATGGCATCTCGGTCTTTCATGAGTTTAGAAACCAAAGTAAGTCCTTTCGAATCTTTTATTAATGAAACATGCATTTTACTAATCATATTAAACTAAGAGTTTCTTAGTATTTATGCGAGGTAACAAGGACAATTAAGTTTTAAATAGTTTAATCACATAAACCAAAAAACTGTGCAAGATAATAGAGCTAACTAAAGATATTATGAACCTCTAATTTAGTCAGGTTTAATGATTTACGTTGAGCATTGCACTTTTCAATCTACAAGTTGTCATTTGGTTAGGATCGCTCAACTAGTTTGAATGCATCCAATCACGTATGATTGAAATACATCTTGATTTTAATTGAAAATATGTTTGACTGAGGCACAAACATGTTAACCATGAATCAAACAAATATTATTGAATTAAGAAAATCATCCTAGCTAAACAGAATTAATATATCATTTTTTATTGCAAGATCAATAAACACTTAGCAAATATGTTTAAATTAAACAACAAGGAGGAAAAAGTAAACTCTAATTTAATTCAGCAACCTTTCAAATCTTTCTAACTGAGGTGTTTATCTGATTCGCTCGTTTCTCCTTTGCTAAAGGTTTCTCAAGGTGGCCAGCCAAGAGATGGTCTTGTCAAGGCTTTTTTTGGCTAAAGAATGGAAGAGAAATGGAGTGGCTAAGCATAGGGAAAAAGGAAAGGGAAATGGAATGAGAGATGTGTTATGAAGGAAGGGATGAAGAATAAGGGATGAGTAGCATGGTATTTATAAGTGAAGGTGAGGATGAATTTGAATAAAATAGAGTTTAAAATCCCTCCATCTTCTCCAATGCATGGTTGGCCACAAATTGTGGAAAGGGAAGTGGTTTGGTTGATTATTTTAAACATAAAATCATTCTATAATTAGCATAGAGTGGACTATTTCAAAGGCATAGTTTGTGTGTCAATTTTTGATTAAATTGCAATTGTAAAGACCTCCAATGAAATATCCCAAAGCTAATTTTTGGGCAGCCATATTCTTGTGTCGAAATTGGGCTTGACTCCCCCTTGTTGGACAGTTTCATGATCCAAAAATTAATCAGACATGTCCACTTTGTAACACACTTTAACTAAGTCAAATTAACATCCTTATGGCCCAATTTTGCATGGTATTACCGTCCAAGTAAGGTGGATGTGCCCATGTCCATGCATTCTTATGGTAATCTCGTCTTCCATGGACCCACTGCATAATAAAAATCACATATTAATAATTAACATGAAAATAATATAATTTATGCACAAAAATCATGTAATAAAGCATAATTTTGCATACTTCATAAATTCATGTCTCATATTAACGTTTAAGAAAAATTAACTTAATTTATTAACAATTACTCAAGATTAATATAATTATTAAGACAAAAGGTGGTATAAATATATAAAAAAACCTATATAATTTCAAGTTTACAGGAGTCCACCATCTACTGGTTCTTTCAAAACAAATGTTGATAGTGACTACAATCTGTCTTTGGGTCTTGCATCTTCGGCAATAGTGGCAAGAGATGAGTATGGTAGGTGGCTATGAGGGATTGGGAGAAATATTGGAAAATGTAGTCTTAAACAAGGTGAACTTTGGGATATTTATGATAGCCTTCATCTAGCATGGGATTTCAAGTGGGAGGAGGTTATCCTTGAAATTGGTTGCGCTCAAGCTATTAAAGGTATTCATGGTGGCCTTAAAGGACAAGTGAATAGAGATTTGATTTACTAATCCAAGAACTGTGTACACATGAATGGAAAGTGGTCATTAAGTAGATTCCAAGAGAAGCAATTTTTTCTCCCTACATTTTGGCTGGTCTAATGAAAGAGTTTCCGCTTGGGACCCATGTTTTTCATGTTGCCCCTACTAAAGTTGCTGATCAGATCCAATTATATAATCATTCCTTTTGTCTAATTCTAATGGTGTCTCTATTTGTTTGTAATTGATTCTTTATTATTACTACAAAAACAAAATGTAACGATTGACTTGTCATATTAATTGTGAGAAAAAAATTACACATTCCTTTATAATTGAAAAATGTAAACAAATGAAATTCAAATTCATAAATGCTTCAAAACTTTTATTTTCAGAATTTCTAAATGTAAAAATGATATAAGAAAATAATTTTAATAAAAAACTACATTTTAAAATTTTTAAAAAGATTTCCTATAGCTAATTTTTCTTTAAAAAATCAAAATTTTATAAATTTAAATATAATATTTTTTTTATTTCTTAATTAAGGTTCACTTGAAACTTATTTTCTAAAATATGCTATTTTAAGGACTATTTGATACTTGTGGGTATTGGTTTTTTTTTTGAATAACTTTGCACTGAAAAATTTCATCACCACAATGGATTCAGAATAATTATGTAATGATTAACAAATCTAGACACTCAACGGTGTTGAATTATATTTGTAATGACCAGAAAGTCTGTGGTATTAAAAAGTGTGGTCTCGAAATCTCATTTCCATAAATCAGACCCGTAAATATTATTAAACATTTACGAAGTTATTTTGGAAGTGAATTGAATTTTGGATAGGTAAATTTATTGAATTAGGGATTTATTTAGGGTCTAGAGACTAAATCGTAAAAGAGGTAAAAATTAAGTTACTATAGAATTTTAATTGGGAATTTAGATGAAAGACTAATATGGTAATTATACCGTATTGGATTGTAAGTGGACGATAATACTTAAGTTATATGTATATATATAAGTTATAAAATAAATTAATTTAAAAAAAACATAATAATAAACAAGTTAGTGGAAAAAGTGAGTGGAAACAATAACATTTTATCCATTCTCATGCAAAAACTGAATTAAGGGAGAAAGAAGAATAGGAGGCAAATGACCAAGGGTTTCAAAGTTTAAATCTTCAATTAGTTAGTAAATTTAGTCCTTTTCTTGTAATTTTTATGTTTTTAGAATCCTGAAAGCTTAATCTAGTTGTCCCATGTTGTATTTTTCGGTACTATTAGAGATTGTGGATGTTACAATTGTTAGATAATTGAAACTTTTAATGATATTTTGATAGATTTTAAGTTAAGTGTTGAAAAAAATACTAAATTATAAAGTCAATTGATGATTTTGTGCAATAGGGACTAAATTTCACAAATTTCAAAACTTGTGGTAGAAATAAGAAATAGGAAGTTAAATTGGGCCTAAAGTGAAATCGGCATAAAAAATGGAGGTTAAATGTGAAAGTTATGGTAGTCTCGTTTTAGGGACTAAATTGAATAAAATGAAGAAGTTGCATAAAATAACAATTGAAAATGAAAATGGTTGTGTATTGATAATTTTATATGTTTGTTTTAATATGTAGCTAACATCAACTCAGATTCCTCGAAAAAGAAAGGGAAACACAAAGTTGTCAACGAATAGCTAAGAGTTTACGGTTTGTGTTTCTATAATCCAAACTAAATAGTAATTGTTGCATATTGACTTATTTGTGCATGGTAAGAATGTAAAGTTAGATCCTTGTTAAATCGAGATGTATTGGATTGATTTGAAATGATTGATGATTATGGAGTAAATTGAATACATTAGAAAATGTGTGTATTCATAAAAATGTGAAGTTGATTATATATTGAGATGACTATTGCTTCCATATGTTGGATAAATGTGTACATGATGTAAATTGATGTAAATTGAGATATTGTATGATAATGAATTGACTAATGAATGCTCTATTGACTGTTCGAGTAGAGTCGAATATAATTGGCATGCCATAGGATAGGAAGAGTTCAGAGTTACTTTGACTATGAGTCAATGAGGCACTGGGTGCCAATTTGCTTATGTTATACCAATGATATACTAGGTTTCAAACTTATTGATAAGTGTTGGGCGCAACTATTTGTCTGAGAGGCACTGAGTACCAAACTGGTGTGTTGGTTGGATCTGTGTAACCGTCCGAGTCTGAGTCGTGTTAATACGGGGAATAAATGATAAAAATGGAATGTTTATAATTGAAATTGTAACACCCTAACCCGTATCCGTTGTCAGAATAGGGTTTCAGAGTATTACTGGAACATTCAAAACATTTTTCAGTTAATTCCTATAAATTACTATTCATCTATCGAGATCATTCAAAACGTCCCTTCATTGGACCCTAGAGGCCTAATACGAGCATTATTAATTGGAAACTCATAAAATTTTTCTTGACATTTCAAAATAATTTCCAAGGTGCAGGGCTCACACGCCAGTGTGGACTAGGGGCACGCCCGTGTGGTCGGGTCGTGTACTACACACGCTCGTGTCCTTAACCCGTGTAACTCTCTGACTTTTAAGGCATGAATAAATTTAGCCACACAGCCAAGTCACACGCCCGTGTGCTAGGCCGTGTGGTGAATCTTATTTTCAAAATTTAGGTGCAGTTTTCACATGACCGTGTAACACGCCCGTGTTCAAGGCCGTGTCAACCACACGGCTGAGACACACACCCATGTCTCTACCCGTGTGCCCAATTTTGAGCATTCTGTTTCTCATTTTTAAGATGCAGGGGACACACAGCCGAACCACATGCCCATGGGACAGACGCACGGCCAAGACACACTCCCGTGTGTCTACCCATTTGGACAAAATAAAGTCATTTCCTAGCCTCATTTGTCACCCAAAACTTACCATTTTCCTGCACCAAAACTCACAAGCATATATCCACCAATCCAACATCATATTCACATAAATTCATCCATCAACCATGTAGTATTATCTCATGCATCAAAGGATATAAACTTACTCTTATCATAAACTTATATGCTACCATAATTCCAACAAACTAACACATAATAAGCACTTATGTGATTACCAAAATATTACTTCAAAAATAGCCAAACTTAGACCACCACTGGCCACTCCAATGGCTAGACAAAACAATAATTACAAGCCATCGTTGGCCAAATAAGCTTATACATGCCATTATACCAAAATGAGATTTCTATTTATACCAAAATGAGATAGTGGATAGTGTGATGACTGCTCCGACCGACTTCCAACCTTCGTGAGCTTTGAGCACTATAAAATAGGGAAAATTAAACGAAGTAAGCATTTTATGCTTAGTAAGTTCGTATAACGGAAAATAAACTTACCGGTCATATTTACTAATACAAGCATACCTAAATTTACATTCCATCAATTTTGGGTAAGTTACCTAAACACATACACTTATTCAAAAAGTTAGTCACATAATCACATATGAATAACAAGTAGACATAGATGAGCTCATCACATTACAAGCTTCCATTAATTTCACCTTTCCACACTTCAAGAGTCATTTCCATTGAACTATTGAAATCTCGACGGATGTTTGGGTAATATACACATGTGCAGCAGTACCCATAAGGGTACACAATAGAAAGACACACTCTTGAGCTGTACATTTTACGGTAAGATTACCAGTCCAGGCTAAACCTTATCCGTAGCATATGCTCTAAAGAGCTTAATATGGATTACCCATCTAGGCTAAATTCGATTTATAATCTAAGCTCAAGAGGGCTTACATTAGAATTACCCATCTGGGCTAAATTCTGTCTGCAACATATGCACTATTATTCATAACCCATCGAAATTCAACATTCAATCGGAACATGACAATTTGTCCATTTTTCACAACTTATAACTATTTCATTATGTGTATCATCTCATACATATCAACACAATCATACAATTCAATTCAAGAATATTAACATACATATTTAAGTTGCACGAACTTACCTTGAAAATGGTTCGTATTTGAATTTCAACTAATCCAAAACCTTTTGCTTTCCTCAATCTAGTTTCGTGGTTGGTCTTTCTGGATCTATATGGGTAAATTTAACTATTAATCTATCACATTTCATATACATTTGCATCTTATTACATCCTAGGCAAAATTATCATTTTGCCCCAATCTTTTTCAAAAATTTTGATTTCGTCCCTAGGCTCGAAAAATGAAATTCATGAAATTTAAGCCTCTTTCCAAGCCTAGCTGAAATTTATATACTACATTTATAGTACATACATTTCAAAAATTTCAAAATTTGTCATGGGTTTTACCACTTTTTCATTTTAGTCCATAAATCAAGTTTTCATCAAAATTTACTTTGTAAAAGTTGTTTATCTATGAATAAATTTTCATTTTCTACCATAAATTTCAGATTTTCAGTATACTCATCCATGACCCAAATTTCATACCTTCATAACTTTTCAAATAAATCCCCTAAATAGAAAGATTAGGCTATATTGATTCAAAAATATAAAAATTACTAAAAACGGGACTTTATTTCATACCTTACTGAGCTTGAAAAGTTTTCTTCCTCTCTCCTAGGGTTTCTATAGAAAAATTGAGGAAGATGATATGAAATTATATAATTTTTTTTCTTTTTAATTAATTGTCATCTATTAATTTTATTAATTTTCAATTTAGTCCCTATCCTTTTCTAATTTTTCCATGGATGAGTCATCAAAATATCTACTAACTACTCTTCAATGATCTAATTACCATATAAGGACCTTAAGTTTTGAATTCCATAGCTATTTGATACCTATAACTACAAGAACCCAACTTTTACATTTTATGCAATTTAGTCCTTTCCCTAATTAAACACACAATCGGTAAAATTTTCGTACTAAAATTTTCATGTGACCTTCCTATCATTATGCCAACCATAAAATAAAATAAAATAAAATAAAATAAAATTTTTTACTCGGATTTGTGGTCCCAAAACTATTGTTCCGACCTCACCGAAAATGGGCTGTTACAGAAATGTTGTTGATGTTCAATAAACCCTCACAATCCAAGTGATTGAATAATCTATAAGAGATGTGAAATTGATATTGAAATGGCAAATGGTTAGAGAATGGAAGTGATATGTGGAAAGGAATGTGTATTTGTAAAATGTACATTGGAAATTGAAATGGTATGTGTTATCTTATGAATTGAAATGTCAAATGATATGTGAAGTTTTATTTTTTTTTGATTCAAGAATATAAGAAATGGTTAGATGACATGTTAAATTGCATAGCATTATTCATTTTTAATTAATTCTACTAAAATGTCTTATGTTATGATTTAATGTTTAAATTATGAAATTACCATTGAGTTATACTTAGTGTACAATTTTACTTTCTGTGCACAGGTTAGGCACTTTATGATTCTATCATCGACTTAGCATCCAGAGGCAATCCCATTCTCAACTGTTAGTGTTGTTTCCATTTTGGTCTTGGCATGTACCTAAAAAGACTTATGGTTTTATAATGTTCATTTTGGGTTATGTTGGCATTTTAAGAATCATATGTATATGTTCATGTGTGTAATGGCAATGATCATGATAATGAAATTTTGTTAAGTAGTTGATGTGTATGTTATTTTCTTATAATGTGATATGCCATGAAATTGATAATGAAATATGATGCTTATGTCTATGCCATGTTTGCAATAATTTGGTAGGTCTACTGCAATAGTTAATAGGTTGATATGGAGTCAATTCTAAGATGGTTTGAATGGTTAAAAGAATGCTTAATTGGTTTGTTATTTTGAATTGCCATTGAGGGCATATTGGTATGATTGAATATGGTCTTTAGGTTGGTTTTGAATTGTTGATTGAGGTGCCAATTGTAGCATATAGGTTAAGCACTTAAGATGATTGTTATAAGTGACATTTTTGGTATGATTTTGATGCTTTTGAATTGGTTGAGAAATGGTTAAATGGTTACTTAAGACCTAAGTGATTTAAGGTTAGAAAACTTGTATTGGAAGACATTTCCAGGTACACACAACCTAGCATACAGTCATCTGCCTTACACAGCATAAGACACGGCTATGTGGTCTATAGGTTTTGCATGATTTTTGGTGCACAAGGCCATATTCTGTTACACGGCCCAACGACAAAACGGTATCACATATTTTTTAATATTTACACTTTTGACCCACACAACATCAGTGAGTTACACAATTTGTTCGCATTGTCGTGTGACTCCAACCCTACATAGCATTAGGCTATTGCACGACTTGCCCATACGACCATGTGATCTACCTTACATGGCCTCAACCTTCCACATGGTTAGGAGACACAACTGTGTGACCCTACTTTTAGATTTTCCCATCTTTTTGTTTTTGTCTCAAATTGATCCCTATTTGATACCTGATTGGTTTTAAGCTTTCCTAAGCTTGAAATAAACCTAAAATTGATTGAATTACATGTTATACTTGATCATTTGTGATGTAATGATGTTTAATTGAGGTTTTGATTTATAAATTATATGTATTTGTATTGTATTTGTTTGTAATATCTTATTACTTAGGTTCGATGACCAGACCGGATAAAGGGTGTTACAAAATTTAAACCAAATCAATGTATCTATATGTAATAATTACCTTTGAGTTTTTTAAATTTTATTTAACATACAAGGATAAAGGTATCCGTGGATGTCAATTTACCTTTAATATGTAACATATATACAATTACCTCTTTTATTGATGGGGAGTTAAACCTTAATAAATAGAAAAGACCTCGGTACCCATTGTTGTCAAGTTTTATTTAGTTTTAATTTTCACCATTTACCATAAACCTAAACCTAAACTTATTGAATTCTTTCTGTGAAACTTGACACTCATAGGTGTTGAGTTTAGTTATGTTTGAATTTTCATCGTTTACCTAAACCTAACCCTTATAAATGAATGTTAACCCCCATGAGAGTATACTACTTTAGAAAATTTTATCATGTTTATAAATACCCCTTTGCTCATTTTTTCCCACAAGTAAAATTTTTCTTCAATCATCCTTTTATGCCACTTAGCATGAGAGTAATACAGTGATTTCCCTTTTTGTGCCTTGACGGCTTCCTGGCTACTGTCCTGGCGGACTTCATATGTTGCCAGAGCCTAACTATGGTCTTACACTATATGATGTTATGTTTACTTTCTTGGTGGATTTCATAGGTTGTCATAGCTCTACTATAGTCTTACACAATATGGTGTCATGTTTACTGTCTTAGTGAACTTCATATGTTGCCCTAACCCAGCTATGGTCTTACACAATATGGTGTCATAATTTCCCATGGACCTTTGGTTTCAAATAATTGATAAACCTCTTTTTAGGTGTTGCCCTGAAGGACCAGTCGATAACCATCATCATGGTTTCACTCCATAGAGTCGATAGACTGTCATCATGGTGTCGCTCTAGTGAACTAGTAGATAACCATTCCACGATGCTACCAAACTCCCTTGAATCCCATAACAATCCGCCTATTCCTCCATTTCGCCAATTATTCCTGTCTTCATCTACCCCGTCAAGGTAAATTCCTCCGTACTCCACATACATTATAATCATGCATTTCATGCAAATTAAGGTACTTATTACATAACATATAATATGCCACTTATTTAAACGTCATGTCATAACCATTTGATATTGTAGCATCCCGCACGGCGAAGCCCTAGCGGTTGGGCACTGTTTATAGAAGTAAAATATGTAGAGTAAGTTCTAAGTGAGTAAGGTATTAAATTTGGCTAAGTATATGAAATCCATGGATGTGCCTTCAGGTGAAGTCTCCAACGGTTAAGTGAATATGTTGAATCTTTAAAGTTAAGCTCTTAGAGTTAAGTCCCTAATGCTAAGTCCTCAGTTTAGAGGAATCGCCTATTATATTATTATTTTATTATTTTGATTGAATGATTTAGGCAGCCTGATGAGAACCAGTTAAAATAGGACAAGTTACTATAGATGTCAAAACACACATTTAAGATGAGAGAGAAAATTCTTAGTCATAGGTACTGAAGGAAGGGTAGTGGGATAATTTAATGTGCCGACTAGGTTTATCTTCAGTTTATTTCTGTATAAAGCCAGCATTGACTTCCTGAGCATGTTTATGCTTTCTTTGGCCACCATATTTTCTTCCCAAAACTTTCTCTACATTTTTCCCAAAAACCCTAGACCTAAGGCTTGTTGGAAGATTTGGGTCAGTTGTACTTAACCAACTCCATCGATGTTAGCACCTAGTAAAGAAATCTATGAAACTCAGGTTATTTCATGGTTATTTATGAGGCCTTAGGGTTTCATGTTTTAGGGCTAGATTAAAGTGTAAGGAAGGAAACTTCCACATTCTAGGTTTCCTATTAATGTTCTTGTAACTTCCATATTATAGCTTAAGATACTCCTGAAGGCTCTCGAGGTAAGGGCAAAGGTCTTGTTGTGTAACCTAGGTTCACTTTTCTGGTGAGTTCCTTCTTATTCCATGCGTGTGCATGCTTTTGTTTATGTTTGGTTTAAGGTAAGTATACCTATCCTGTGAAAATGAAATGTTTGTGTAAGTGAGACAGAAGTTGTCAATATTCTATTTGGTATATCTGTGAGAAAGATGTAAGGGCCTTTCTTTATGTTAAGCTATTAACCCCTTTTTCTTCTAAAATTAACCATATGGTTTGAAAGGAAAAAGGAAATGAATTCATGGTGATGCCTTCAATGAAATAAGCATTGAACTAATAGATTGTGATACATGAAAATGGTTGTGTAGCCTCTGGTAGGGCAAGTGTTATTGCAAACCAAATTGGTAAGGCATGATAAAAGAAAAGAAACATATGAATGACATGCTCTGAATATGGACTAGGGTTTTTGGCAACACAAAAAAGGTTCTCTGTATGACTGCATGATCGTAGTGTACATGCCAAATGAATAGTGTCTGACGTAATGTCTATTGTGTTTGGTATTCGCTAATTGGAAAATTGTGTGACTGTGCTAGGATGGAAAGGCTTACTTATATTGTATATGATTATTAAATTGTTTACCTTTGGAACTCATTAAGTTCTTCGAACTTACTTAGTTACCTTTCTTGCTTAGGCCTGTTGACGAAGTAAAGGGACCTCCAAAGACTACCCTAGAGGATAAATCACCACCATGAGATTTTTAAGTATTTTGTATCATGTATTGTAACACCCCGTACCCGAGACCGTTGCCGGAGTCGGACACGAGGTGTTAACGGACTTAATTCACTTATTTGCACAGTCCATTTTAAAATTTCTAGACAAGCTGGCTAACTGCGTCACTGTCACCTTAAAAATCATATCTCAAGTTCCAAAACTCGAAAACCGGTTCCGTAAATTTTTCCTCAAACTAGACTCATATTTCCATCTACAATTTTTTTTCTAGAATTTTTGGTCAAGCCAATTAGTACAGTTTATTAGTTAAAGTCTCCCCTATTACAGGGTTCGTCTACTCTGACCTTCATGTATTACGACTTAGATATCTTCCTATACAGGGCTTCAATACTTATTCTGTTTGTTTCTAAAGAAAATGGACTTGAAAAGGAATCTGTACATATAGGGCATGACTTCTAATTATCTCTGGTTAATTTATAGTGAATTTCCAAAGTTAGAACAGGGGATCCAGAAATCGCTCTGGCCCTGTTTCAGGAAAACTTAAACATCCCTTAAAATACGGCTCATATGATTGTTTTGTTTCTTCCATATGAAAATAGACTCATCAAGGTTCGATTACATAATTTATTCGCTATTTAATTTCATTCCTACTATTTTTAGTGATTTTTTAAATTCACCTCACTGCTGCTGTCAGCATCTGTTTTTAAGGTAGACTATACCTATTTCATGATTTTCCATGGATCAACTAGAGTTTTGTCATACATAGCACCAAAATGATCGTGATTAACCATTCCAATGGCTAATCGTTACCAAAATTTCCATACCACTCAATGAACAACATACAAAATGATTATAACGCTATGGTCAAAATATATATAAGCCATTTTCGCATGGCTATCCAAATATATACATTACCGAAGGTACTTGACTAACAACAAAAGGGCAGTCCTATACATGCCATTTTCAAAGTTCAACTAAAAGAGTACCAAAAGGGCTTTGATAGTGTGGATGACTTCGACTTTGACACTCCCGAGTCCGATAGCTGACGAACTAAAATCTATAAAACAGAGAATCAAAGAAACGGAATAAGCATTTAATGCTTAGTAAGTTTTGAGTAATGAAATCATGCACAACTGAAGTATAGCATTCATATGACTAAACGAATAGTTTCATATACACATATTCTCAAAATCATACCTACTTCACATTTCCAACCCTTATATTCATACATAAGGTATTAACTTGACTAAAGGCCGGAAGCTTGTTAATCGATTGAGCGAATACTATTTAAAAGGAATCAATTATTCCAATGCATATACAAAACATACCTCATCGTTGGGATTTTACGAGCGTATTAATTGAAATTTTTACAGCAAGATTGCTCATTCCCAAACCAAGTACCTTCGGGATTTAGCCGAATATAGCTACTCGCTCAAATGCCTTCGGGACTTAGCCCGGTTATAGTAACTCACACAAATGCCTTCGGGACCTAGCCCGGATATAGTAACTCGCACAAATGCCTTCAGGACTTAGCCCGGATATAGTAACTCGCACAAATGCCTTCGGGACTTAGCCCGAAATTAGTCACTAGCACAAATGCCTTCGGGACTTAGCCCGGTTATCATCCGGATATTCATGCACATATCAATAAATCATGACGTATCTATATTTCATTTTCATAACTAGAATTCAAACACAAGTCACTTATCAAGTATTACCATTTTCGGCTCCCCGTCACAAGTATAAACTAGTCACCTCAATATATAATTCAAGTTGAATCATTATATCTCCGTTTATTTGTTATGCTATATGTCATGACTTAATCAAATCATAAACTAAGTTCCATTACTCGAAAACTTACCTCGGATGCTATCGAACGACTTCAACGGCTATTCAATTACTTTTTCCTTCCCTTTATCAGATTTAGTTCCCCTTTGCTCTTGAGCTTAATTTAACAAATAAATTGATTTAATCATCTTGAACATCGAGAGAAATTCAAGGTACTTAGTCCATATATATATTGGACATTAGAGTCATATGCATGAAATCATGAATCAAATTCAACATATTAGCTAATATTCTCCTTTAGCCGATTATCTTAGTCAAGATAGAATCATCAATATGCTTACCTATAGCCGAATACATGCAACATCAATCTATGTATGCATTCATGTGGTCGAGTATACATATTCCAATATGATATCATTTCCATTTCGTTTAACACTTAACATTTACCACATATCAATTAACCCATTTCTTTACTCATGTGGCCGATTATACTTGGTCATGCATACACATGATTAAGTTATTTAACACCTAACTCACATAGTCATGGTGTACAAAATCTTAAGGTCCACATATGAATACCCCCAAGTTCCCATGACTTAACCCCTAACCACATTTTTGCCGAGAATTCCTTGAATTTCTAGTAGCATACACACATATAATCAATTAACTTAAGCTACCTTTAAACTTTTACTTATCACCTCATGCCAAACCATCAAATGAACTAATTATAATTACATAGGTACTACCAAAGTCGAAACCTATGCATACTATTATTCCTTATGCCCAAACCAAAGACCACATTCGGCACTTTCATCCACCATTCTACCAAGCATGTAATATTCAAACACAACCAAACTCACATTCGGCCCTAGCTCATAACAAGGTAGCCGATTCTTTTCCCTTAGTATCTAATGCTCACCTATGATTCTTTTTATAGTTCAAACACTCATCTATCACCATTCACCTAACTTTAACATGAAACAACAAAACTCACCATTTCTCATCCAAATAACATGAACAACAACCATTTCTTAAACATTTTCTCATGACCGATTGCTTATGTTACCAACAAGATTCAAAATTTGAACATGGGCTAACTAAGGGACTTAGTAACTAGCTTAATACATTCAACAATTCCAAAAGCTACCATGAATTACATACCTTATTCAAGACTAGAAGGAGTGGCCGAATATTTTACTTCCCCTTCCCCCTTCTTCTTAGCATTTTCGGCCAAGGATGTTAAAAGATGAACATTTTTTTTCTTTGTTTTCTTCCTTCAATTCACGGCAATGGAGGAGCAACCTAGCTAATTTTTTTTGTTTCTCCTCCTACTAACCACTATTATTTTATTACCCATGTTCTTTATTTTATTATTCCTAACATAAAACACTAACATAAAATGTTTATAATACATTTTAACCCATAGCATGGCCGGCCACCATCCTAAGTTTTGGGTAATTTGACATGCAAGGACAAACATTTTCTAACATGCATCAATAGGCCACTTTAACATTTGCCTAGCACATTTCTAAATTTTCTCACACAAGTCCTATTTAGCAAAATTCACTTACAATTAACAAAATTCAAACATGAAATTTTCACACATGCCTATATACATATAATAAGCATCAAATATAACGGTTAATTATTTTTATGACTCAGTTTTGTGGTCCCGAAACCACTTTCCGACTAGGGTCAATTTAGGGCTGTCACATGTATGGCATGGGGGTGTTGTCATGACAATGTCTTTTTGAAGAATAGATTTTGTATATTTGAGCTTACGCTTTTGAAACTATAGATCCAATGAAAATTCAATAAAGTTATTATGTTTTATATAAAGCCCAAATTTAATTAACTTCGATTGACCAATGTTTCGCGTCTCTTAAAAATATACATATATATATATGAACATGAGTAACACTGTGGTTAAGTTGTGGTTTGTGCATGTAACACCCCTCACCCGTATCCAACATCGGGACAGGGTTCGAAGCGTTAACGGACTTAAACATTCACAACAACACATAACATATTACCAACCATGCATGACAACAAGCATATGCACATCACCAATATCAAACATAACATAAATAGCTAGATTTATAAGTCAGAATCGTTAGCTCACTAAAGACCAATATATTTGGCCAAATTATAATAACACATGCTATAAAACTAGGTCCCTATACATGCCACTCACTTGATAATTCTAGCATATATGTTTATACTGTCAAGGTGTTGGCTTGATAGTGTGATGCTGCCTCCGACGATCTCCAACCCTGAGCTAACCTGACAACACTAAAAGAAATGGAAAGGAGGGGGTAAGCTTTATGCTTAGAAAGATCGCATGAAATAATAATAAGCAATTTACTAACATGCTTTCCATAGTAAAACTAACCCAATTGTACATTTACACATGTTCTGGTTAAGCTACTTTCTTGAGTCACAATCACTAAATCATTTATATATAGAGTTAAAGAACTCCAAATTAAGATCCGTAAATTTTTCAAGAAATTAGACTCATATATCATTCCACCATAAAAGTTTTAGAATTTTTGGTCCATCCAATAAGTACAGTTTATTATTAAACTTCTCCCCTGTTTTGCTGTTTGAGAGCTTCGACCTTTCTTCACTATAATTTATTTATCTCATAGTACGAGACTTGGATAATGTTCTTGTTTGTTTCTATTAAAATTAGACTCATTTAAGATTCTAATAATATAAATTATAACCCATAATTAGTTTTCTACAATTTTTAACAATTTTTCCAAGTCAGAATAGGGGATCTCAAATTCATTCTGACACTGTCTCACAAAAATTAGAATATCACATAATATATAACTCTTTTTCTCCCTAAGTTTCTTTTATATGAAAATAGACTCATTAATATTTAATTCCATAATTTATTTTAAATTTAATTCAACTTACACAATTTTTTTGTGAATTTTCAAAGTCACACAATTGCTGCTGTCCAACACTGTTTTACTACTAAAATTCACTCTTACATAATTTCACTTAATCCATTTTGTCTTATCGAAGTTCACTCAAATATTGAGCATATTGCTCAAAATTTTCTTAAACATATTCCTGCACTTATTCATCATATAATCATGTTCACATGTATTTTTACTTAATCGATTTTTCCCGTTGAACTCTTCGGAATAATAACTAATACTCAGTTGCCTGCACATATTTTCACACTTGTAGCCAAAGCTATCTGGTACGCATAGTAGACTGCACTTAGTACTACACATGCGACCAATTATCCGGTACACGTAGTAGCCTGCACTTAGTACTACACACGTGACCTAACCATCTGATACACGTAGTAGCCTGCACTTAGTACTACACACGTGATCGAAGTTATCGGGTACGCATAGTAGCATGCACTTAGTATTACACATGCGACCAATTATCCGGTACACGTAGTAGCCTGCACTTAGTACTACACACGTGACCTCACAATAGATCATTCGCATTGTTTCTATTCCGAAGGCTTAACCGAGAAATTCCTCACTTCCCAACATGTTACAATTTATTCATAGTCCTTTTTCAATTTGCAATTTACAACAAATAATCATTCTATAGGCAGTCACATTTCATATGATAACAAAATATAATAAAATAAAAAGAATCGATAATATTACCTCGGATCTAGAAATGGTAATTTACTATTCTAGTTCATAACCTTTTATTTTCCCGATTTAAGCCCAAATCTCGATTTCCTTGATCTATAATATCACATTTAGCCTACTAATTAGTCACACTATTCATATGGTCTAAAAATCATATTTTTACAAATTTTCATTTTGACTCCTAAACTTTTGCATATTTGCACTTTTGCCCCAAGGTTCGGAAATTAAAATTCTTCCTATTTTCTTGTGTTTTATTACATGCTTATCATTTTTCCCTTCTATGGCAACATCAAATTCTCACTCTAACATGTACTTATGAACATTAGGTATTTTTACCGATTATACCGTTTTACTCGTTTTCACGTAAAATCGCTTAGCAAAAGTTGTTTAACACAATTTCAAGCTTCATATTCTACCATTAAACATCAAAATACATGCATATCACTCATGGGTAAATTTTTAAACATAAATCCTAGCTCAAAATAATGGTAGAAATGAGCAGATCATGTTACCGGGATTTCAAAAATACATAGAACATTAAAAACGGAGCTCGGAATCACTTACTATTAAGCTTGGAAGCTTGGCCAAACCCTAACCATGGCTGCTCTTGATGCATTCTGCTGTAGCAAGAAGAAAGGGACACATTTGGAGTTTAAAATTTGTCTTTTAATTCATTTTACCCCTAAATGACCAAAATGCCCTTTTTACTATTCTTTCAAATTTTACCCAATCAAGGCCATTTTTGTCCAACAAGTTATACAATGGTTTAATTTTCATTTAAGGACCTCCCATTTAAAATTTCATAACAATTTGATACCTCTAACATGTAGAACTCAACTTTTTCACTTTTTTTACAATTTAGTCCTTTTTTACTAAATTGAGTGCCCAAACGTCAAAATTTTCAAATGAAATTTTCAAAAAATCATTTCGTGAAATCGTAGACCATAAAAATATAATAAAAATGAAATCTTCCTCATCGGATTTGTGGTCCCGAAACCACTGTTCTGACTAAGCCCAAAATCAGGATGTTACAGTGCCCAACATGGTTTTGAAGTGATAGTGATTTCAAATTAATGACTCGCCATTCCTATATCCTTCTTAAAGGTCGGGTTTAGGGAATTACAAATATTCAACAATCAAACTTACAAACATTCACATACTTGTATACGGTTATGCATTCACAACATACTCAGTCACTCAGCGGATTCAAACAACTTAGAATAGACACAACACAAATCACTTAAGCAACACATTTTCATCAACCACCCAAAGGTAGAGTATAGAAACTTACCTTACATCCTTTGTCATCGCCAACTTAGCTTATCCAAACGCTGGAGCCTCCTTCGTCCTGGTAGCTAAGCATGACAACCATAATAAAAATTAAACCAAAAAAATTCATTCTTTAGAAACCAGTATCTAGTAGCATGTAAAAACTTTTAGAATTTTCCCATAAATTCTTAACTTCCTTCTCTTTTCTTCAAATCCATGAAGGCAGAAAGGTTAAGAATCTTACCAGGTTACGCAATTCTCTATTGTTAGATCTCAAACTTCAATTTCAACTCTCCATGTAGAGCTTTCCCTTAGACCCGCTCTTCTATGGAGAAAACTCAAGAAGAAGATGAAGAAAATGAAACACAAAATGAGAAGAACTCCTTTCTAGAAAGATATTTCTCATATATATATCCCCCAATCACGGCCATCAAGGAACCATTCTAAACCATTTGTCGTTAATCATTATGTTCCATACTAAGGAATCAGTCGATTCCAACCCAATAGAATCAGAATTACATCTCAACTAATTTCCAACTAGCCACAAAATTTATCAAGTTTCCCACTAGAGCCCATTAGCTTACTGTTTATTCAATTTACTTTCATCTCTCCTTTAATTTTTGAAACCTTAAAGAAACTTGGGTATGATAGAGTGCCCTTCTATATACATGATATAGCTACAACGCCATTAGTGTGGACTTGGCGGTGTCTGGCCCAGTCCCTTCACCCACAATCCTCGAGTTATTCCTTGACCCTGCATTCAAGGTAAAGTACTCATAATTTCGAAAGAACTTAGTGAGAATCTATACAACAATATTGGTAAGTAACTTTTAAAGTACCGAGTAGCAAGGAAAAACTAATACACATAATTAAACTATTTAAGTTTCATAAGGAATTTCATAGTTTAACTGTCGTAGACGACACCAATACATTCCTCTTGATCAAGTCATTAGCGAACATATCGAGCTAATTTGGACACAATTGTACTCTTGCTAACACCTATTTCTGAGTCTTGACTTTTTTTAGATTTATCTCAGACTTTCATTCTACCTTTCTGGTTTGGCTCATTCAAAAGATAACCATGTAAGAAAATATGTAGATTAGTGACTACCTTTGGCAGACTTGTAGGTAACTCGCCACAACGACGGTTCCTTACCTTGATCCATTCATTCCACATTGAACTCAACACCAAGTAATAATATTATCTCAATTTTTAACTTCTTATAACTAGTTTGTGCATATACCCTTCTAGAGGAAAACTCATTTACTTACATCCTCGTATGTGGCCTTCAGAACATAAGTTTTGGTGGATAGTTAAGCTCCACTTTTTTCCCGCAAAATTATACTTGTAAGATAGTCCCACTAGACTTTTCCCCTATTTGATAGTTTGAATAAACATTTCCTAAATTAGATAGTCCTAATGGACTTCTTAGCCACGATAGTCCCCAATAGACTATCTCCTCGTTACATCGTGTAGGGCAGACTTCCCATTTATAAGATGTCATTAACAGACTTCTCACGCTAGGCAATCCTAATAGACATCCTCTTCCTTTCTTAATCCCTGGTAGACATTCGACCTAAGATAGTCTTTGACAAACATTCCTCTTAAGATAGTCTTTGGTGAACCTTCCACTTTTCTAGCGACCTATTTGCCAATAAACACTTGTAAATAGGATTTGAAAACTGTCTTGCTTTCTTATAACCCATGTTGGCTTGTCCATCTCCTCTGGCGGACTCTTATGGCAGATACATAGCTGCATATACTTTGAGAGAAACCCCTTTACTCCACACATATACACGCGTACAAGGCGCTTCCACTTGTTCTTCTTACCTCACATCTTAGCGAGACCTCTTATTAGCATGTTTACCTGTGTTCTAATACGCACCATGACCGTTATGTCAAACTTTTCGTCATGCGAATCATATAGTGATCTCCACTTATATGCCATGACGGGTTTCCCTATTTACTGTCCTGATGGACTTCAATTTGCCATAAGGCGTACCTATCCTCTACTAGATCATGCCATAGCTCGCTTATTGGGAAATGTTCCCGTATTGTACTAAATATGTAACTATTTTATATTTATTTGAAAAATGAATAAATAAATAGAGATAATTTCACATTTCACTATTATGTCTTTTGTATTTTTCGTGTTTTATATTTTGTATGCATAGCGAAATTGTGACAAGAAAATATTAGCTCATTGATTGTCTAAGTTCAAAATAAAGATAAGTGGCATTGTAAGAATGTTTACACTGTGAGAAAGACAACTTACTTCAGTAAATAATCTAAATGAGTTCGTAATCCTATAAAAGAATCAAAGTGAGCTTTTGATTCAAATACTAAGAAGGATTATTATGTCGTCTACAATTCCAATTAAAGAGATGACTAGTCTTGGCTATTAGAGCAGTTGACTCCACGAGTAGAGACATAGATGTATTCATTGGTAGAATGATACATTAGAATAGACCCTAGATGAATTAATTCTGAATCAATTTGTGAATTAATTCACTTATGACGTTCATGGTGTGATTTACCTAAATCCTGAGTTAGTTACTGACCATGCGTATGCAACTCATGTGCTTTGATATAAGTGAAGGTTATGTTCTAAAGATAATCGAGCCCATAACCAGTACGTTGGGTACTTCACTTGTGTATGACATGGATTTATTAGCAACAATGGAATTCGTAACTGAATTAAAGAGTTAAATGATATCCTCTTATTGGCATAGTGTGGATTAATAAATATGAAACGTGGCCACGAGTTGCTTGTTCTTGAACAAGCAATTCATTACAGACATTTGTTGACAGTGATCATATTAATCATTAAGAAGACATAATAGTGACAATGAGATAAAATAGGATTGTATTGAGTGAACGAATTTAACTAAAAGGAATCATGGATATCATATGAGGGTAACATACACATGACGAGGTCATTGGACAAAATAGTTGTATGAATTGTTTTAATAAAGAGTATACAATAAAGAGTTTTCAATCATGGTACTTTTCGTGAATTGACTCCATGATTAAGTAACTGTGAATTATCAGAACGATAATTCTAGACATAATTGCAATTACTAGAGCCTAATTGTATATGTCCGATTGGTCCATCCGCTAGCTCAACAAAAGCTCGATCAGATTGTATTTGAATTAGAAAAAAATTCTACGACTTTGGAAATAATGTAATTGAGTCGATTTATTCGATGTGGAATTAAATTAGGTGGTCATAAGAATTGTTCAACTAGAGAATTTGATTAAAGAATTTTCTTGAAAAATTAATTTTGGTCAAGTAAATTTAAATTAATCAAAATAATTAAAATTAATATGATATTTTTGGAAATTAATTTTCAAGTCAGACAATTGGCCTAATGGGTAACTAAACTTAAAAATTGGACCTAAGATCGTAAATTGGGCCCGGGAGTTCAAAATACCAAGACCCAAAAACTGGTTGCATTAGGCCTGGTATGTGAAACTAGGTTGACGGCCCAACCAGTGGCTAGATCGGACCAGTTGGGTCATCACTGACCAAGACCAAACTAGTAGTAATCGAATTGGCTCGGGGTGTCATAAAGGTGTCGCACCTACATCATTGGACACGGCGATTGCAATGGCGGTGTCCTGGTGGCAGGCGACAATTGGTCTTTGGTGGTTGAGTTGTTGAAAGGTTACACTCCTACTGGGACGCTACTAGAGAATTTGATTTCAAATTAACTATTCCAAAAATAATATTATATCAATAGTTTAATATTAAATTAAATTTAATACTTATCTTAATAGTATTTTATTAATTTGATATCAAAGTGATAATCTTAATATTAAATTAAATTTAATGTTTATCTTATAGATAAACATTCTATTATTTTAATAAGATTTAATATTAAATTTAATAAATACTATATTAATTTAATATTAAAGTGATTAAGTTCAATCATAGTTGAACTCTCTAAACTCTCCCTATATAAAGATAGCATTGGGTCATTATTTTATACACGCTTTTAAGAGAAAGTTGTAGAGAGAAAATTCTCTAAAGATATTATTTTAGAAAATTTTTAAAGATATTTTTCGAATTTACAACTTAACACAAAAAGTTTAGAGAAATTGTGAAATTACCTCAATGGTAATTTTTGTGAAAATTTTTCTGATTCGAATTGAGCCCACACTCGACAAACGTGAGCTTGAGGATAGCAGAGAAGACTACTCAGTCAAAGTGCTCTTCCTAGACGAATCAAAAAGGTACAATTTTTATTAAGTGTTTATTACTTTAGATATCATGATCAAGATCTTGTTTTGGAAAAAAAATAAAACTCTATTTTCCCTAAATTTATTTTCCTCTACGTTTTCCAAAACTGTTTTTCTCCAACAGTGCCATGGTCTTTTGAATCCAAGAGTTAGTGAACCTCTTTCGAGGTGTTACTCCGTAGAACCTGTAAACTATTTTCATGGTGTCGCTTCGTAGAGGCAATAGATAATCATTCTCATGGTGTTGCTCCGTAGAGCCAGTAGTTAACCATTCTCATGGTGTTGCTTCGTAGAGCCAATAGATAACTATTCTCATGGTTTACTCTATAGAGCTAGTAGATAACCATTCCACGATGCCGCCAAACTCTTTTAAATCCCTTTTCAATCCGTCAATTCCTCCATTATACCAATTTTTCCTATCTTCAACTAACCTGCCAATACTTCCATTCGCACTCTACATTTTATAAACATGAATATCATGCATATCATCACATTCACTAACACAGCATTCATAGATACACAACCATATCATACATTCAGAGAGCATATTGCAACAATCATACAATCGCACAACCATATGCAAGCATAACCTTTTAAGCTAGCAATGATCATATATGTAGTCAACAGACTCAACTAAACTCAGTGTAAACACAACAACTAGAACAACCTAGAGCAACACTCAAACAGTTGAGTACAGAAGCTCACCTGATATCCTTCGTCCTCCCCAACTTAGCTTTTCCAAATGTTAGAGCCTCCTTCGTCCTGATAGCAAAGCATGACAACCCATACACCAATTAAACTGAAGGCATTCAAATCTTAAAACCTAGAATCCATTATCATGTAGAAGCTTTTCAAAGATTTTAGAAATCCTTACTTCTCTTTTTTTTCCCCTCAATTTCACGAATACATAGAGATTAAGAAGCTTACTAGCTCATCAGATTCCCTACTTTCCAGACTCAATCCTCACGATCACTACCCCATGCAAAGCTATCCTCAATTTTTCCTTCTCGAGAACAACCAATGAAGATGATGCAGAAGAGAATAAAATGAAACATAAATGAGGAGTATTTTGCATGCAAAATAACTCTTCTCACTCATATATGTAACCTTTCTTGCACAGTTACTAAAGCCCCAAATAGCCATCCATCGATAATCATTCTGCCACCTACTGAGGAACCAGCCGATTCCAACTTAACTAAACCAGAAATGAGACCCAATTAATTGCCAACCAGTCACAAAAATTTCAAGATTTTTCAATAGAGTCCAGCGAACTTATCTCTTTCAATTAATTCCCAACTCTACTTTAATTTCGAGATCTTAATGAAAACCAGGTGTGACATTTTTATTAACTTTTATTTTTTTGAAAATTTTGAACTTTATTTAATATTTTTATAAAACTTAATAATTTTTTTTAAAAATATTTTTTAAAATTAATAAAAAATTAAGCTTTGAAATGAATGAACCTATACAACCATATGTCCAAGTTCAATCGAGGTGTTACTCCGTAGAACCTGTAAACTATTTTCATGGTGTCGCTTCGTAGAGGCAATAGATAATCATTTTCATGGTGTTGCTCCGTAGAGCCAGTAGTTAACCATTCTCATGGTGTTGCTTCGTAGAGCCAATAGATAACTATTCTCATGGTTTACTCTATAGAGCTAGTAGATAACCATTCCACGATGCCGCCAAACTCTTTTAAATCCCTTTTCAATCCGTCAATTCCTCCATTATACCAATTTTTCCTATCTTCAACTAACCTGCCAATACTTCCATTCGCACTCTACATTTTATAAACATGAATATCATGCATATCATCACATTCACTAACACAGCATTCATAGATACACAACCATGTCATACATTCAGAGAGCATAATGCAACAATCATACAATCGGACAACCATATGCAAGCATAACCTTTTAAGCTAGCAATGATCATATATGTAGTCAACAGACTCAACTAAACTCAGTGTAAACACAACAACTAGAACAACCTAGAGCAACACTCAAACAGTTGAGTACAGAAGCTCACCTGATATCCTTCGTCCTCCCCAACTTAGCTTTTCCAAATGTTAGAGCCTCCTTCGTCCTGATAGCAAAGCATGACAACCCATACACCAATTAAACTGAAGGCATTCAAATCTTAAAACATAGAATCCATTATCATGTAGAAGCTTTTCAAAGATTTTAGAAATCCTTACTTCTCTTTTTTTCCCCTCAATTTCACGAATACATAGAGATTAAGAAGCTTACTAGCTCATCAGATTCCCTACTTTCCAGACTCAATCCTCACGATCACTACCCCATGCAAAGCTATCCTCAATTTTTCCTTCTCGAGAACAACCAATGAAGATGATGCAGAAGAGAATAAAATGAAACATAAATGAGGAGTATTTTGCATGCAAAATAACTCTTCTCACTCATATATGTAACCTTTCTTGCACAGTTACTAAAGCCCCAAATAGCCATCCATCGATAATCATTCTGCCACCTACTGAGGAACCAGCCGATTCCAACTTAACTAAACCAGAAATGAGACCCAATTAATTGCCAACCAGTCACAAAAATTTCAAGATTTTTCAATAGAGTCCATCGAACTTATCTCTTTCAATTAATTCCCAACTCTACTTTAATTTCGAGATCTTAATGAAAACCAGGTGTGACATTTTTTATTAACTTTTATTTTTTTGAAAATTTTGAACTTTATTTAATATTTTTATAAAACTTAATAATTTTTTTTAAAAAATATTTTTTAAAATTAATAAAAAATTAAGCTTTGAAATGAATTAACCTATACAACCATATGTCCAAGTTCAATCGAGGTGTTACTCCGTAGAACCTGTAAACTATTTTCATGGTGTCGCTTCGTAGAGGCAATAGATAATCATTTTCATGGTGTTGCTCCGTAGAGCCAGTAGTTAACCATTCTCATGGTGTTGCTTCGTAGAGCCAATAGATAACTATTCTCATGGTTTACTCTATAGAGCTAGTAGATAACCATTCCACGATGCCGCCAAACTCTTTTAAATCCCTTTTCAATCCGTCAATTCCTCCATTATACCAATTTTTCCTATCTTCAACTAACCTGCCAATACTTCCATTCGCACTCTACATTTTATAAACATGAATATCATGCATATCATCACATTCACTAACACAGCATTCATAGATACACAACCATGTCATACATTCAGAGAGCATATTGCAACAATCATACAATCGCACAACCATATGCAAGCATAACCTTTTAAGCTAGCAATGATCATATATGTAGTCAACAGACTCAACTAAACTCAGTGTAAACACAACAACTAGAACAACCTAGAGCAACACTCAAACAGTTGAGTACGGAAGCTCACCTGATATCCTTCGTCCTCCCCAACTTAGCTTTTCCAAATGTTAGAGCCTTCTTCGTCCTGATAGCAAA
Organism: Gossypium hirsutum; assembly: GCF_007990345.1. Taxonomy (NCBI): domain Eukaryota; kingdom Viridiplantae; phylum Streptophyta; class Magnoliopsida; order Malvales; family Malvaceae; genus Gossypium; species Gossypium hirsutum. Next base: position 54,372,477 of record NC_053430.1, on the reverse strand, counting down.
GCATGACAACCCATACACCAATTAAACTAAAGGCATTCAAATCTTAAAACCTAGAATCCATTATCATGTAGAAGCTTTTCAAAGATTTTAGAAATCCTTACTTCTCTTTTTTTCCCCTCAATTTCACGAATACATAGAGATTAAGAAGCTTACTAGCTCATCAGATTCCCTACTTTCCAAACTCAATCCTCACGATCACTACCCCATGCAAAGCTATCCTCAATTTTTCCTTCTCGAGAACAACCAATGAAGATGATGCAGAAGAGAATAAAATGAAACATAAATGAGGAGTATTTTGCATGCAAAATAACTCTTCTCACTCATATATGTAACCTTTCTTGCACAGTTACTAAAGCCCCAAATAGCCATCCATCGATAATCATTCTGCCACCTACTGAGGAACCAGCCGATTCCAACTTAACTAAACCAGAAATGAGACCCAATTAATTGCCAACCAGTCACAAAAATTTTAAGATTTTTCAATAGAGTCCATCGAACTTATCTCTTTCAATTAATTCCCAACTCTACTTTAATTTCGAGATCTTAATGAAAACCAGGTGTGACATTTTTTATTAACTTTTATTTTTTTGAAAATTTTGAACTTTATTTAATATTTTTATAAAACTTAATAATTTTTTTAAAAATATTTTTTAAAATTAATAAAAAATTAAGCTTTGAAATGAATTAACCTATACAACCATATGTCCAAGTTCAATCGAGGTGTTACTCCGTAGAACCTGTAAACTATTTTCATGGTGTCTCTTCGTAGAGGCAATAGATAATCATTTTCATGGTGTTGCTCCGTAGAGCCAGTAGTTAACCATTCTCATGGTGTTGCTTCGTAGAGCCAATAGATAACTATTCTCATGGTTTACTCTATAGAGCTAGTAGATAACCATTCCACGATGCCGCCAAACTCTTTTAAATCCCTTTTCAATCCGTCAATTCCTCCATTATACCAATTTTTCCTATCTTCAACTAACCTGCCAATACTTCCATTCGCACTCTACATTTTATAAACATGAATATCATGCATATCATCACATTCACTAACACAGCATTCATAGATACACAACCATGTCATACATTCAGAGAGCATATTGCAACAATCATACAATCGCACAACCATATGCAAGCATAACCTTTTAAGCTAGCAATGATCATATATGTAGTCAACAGACTCAACTAAACTCAGTGTAAACACAACAACTAGAACAACCTAGAGCAACACTCAAATAGTTGAGTACAGAAGCTCACCTGATATCCTTCGTCCTCCCCAACTTAGCTTTTCCAAATGTTAGAGCCTCCTTCGTCCTGATAGCAAAGCATGACAACCCATACACCAATTAAACTGAAGGCATTCAAATCTTAAAACCTAGAATCCATTATCATGTAGAAGCTTTTCAAAGATTTTAGAAATCCTTACTTCTCTTTTTTTCCCCTCAATTTCACGAATACATAGAGATTAAGAAGCTTACTAGCTCATCAGATTCCCTACTTTCCAGACTCAATCCTCACGATCACTACCCCATGCAAAGCTATCCTCAATTTTTCCTTCTCGAGAACAACCAATGAAGATGATGCAGAAGAGAATAAAATGAAACATAAATGAGGAGTATTTTGCATGCAAAATAACTCTTCTCACTCATATATGTAACCTTTCTTGCACAGTTACTAAAGCCCCAAATAGCCATCCATCGATAATCATTCTGCCACCTACTGAGGAACCAGCCGATTCCAACTTAACTAAACCAGAAATGAGACCCAATTAATTGCCAACCAGTCACAAAAATTTCAAGATTTTTCAATAGAGTCCATCGAACTTATCTCTTTCAATTAATTCCCAACTCTACTTTAATTTCGAGATCTTAATGAAAACCAGGTGTGACATTTTTTATTAACTTTTATTTTTTTGAAAATTTTGAACTTTATTTAATATTTTTATAAAACTTAATAATTTTTTTTAAAAAATATTTTTTAAAATTAATAAAAAATTAAGCTTTGAAATGAATTAACCTATACAACCATATGTCCAAGTTCAATCGAGGTGTTACTCCGTAGAACCTGTAAACTATTTTCATGGTGTCGCTTCGTAGAGGCAATAGATAATCATTTTCATGGTGTTGCTCCGTAGAGCCAGTAGTTAACCATTCTCATGGTGTTGCTTCGTAGAGCCAATAGATAACTATTCTCATGGTTTACTCTATAGAGCTAGTAGATAACCATTCCACGATGCCGCCAAACTCTTTTAAATCCCTTTTCAATCCGTCAATTCCTCCATTATACCAATTTTTCCTATCTTCAACTAACCTGCCAATACTTCCATTCGCACTCTACATTTTATAAACATGAATATCATGCATATCATCACATTCACTAACATAGCATTCATAGATACACAACCATGTCATACATTCAGAGAGCATATTGCAACAATCATACAATCGCACAACCATATGCAAGCATAACCTTTTAAGCTAGCAATGATCATATATGTAGTCAACAGACTCAACTAAACTCAGTGTAAACACAACAACTAGAACAACCTAGAGCAACACTCAAACAGTTGAGTACAGAAGCTCACCTGATATCCTTCGTCCTCCCCAACTTAGCTTTTCCAAATGTTAGAGCCTCCTTCGTCCTGATAGCAAAGCATGACAACCCATACACCAATTAAACTGAAGGCATTCAAATCTTAAAACCTAGAATCCATTATCATGTAGAAGCTTTTCAAAGATTTTAGAAATCCTTACTTCTCTTTTTTTCCCCTCAATTTCACGAATACATAGAGATTAAGAAGCTTACTAGCTCATCAGATTCCCTACTTTCCAGACTCAATCCTCACGATCACTACCCCATGCAAAGCTATCCTCAATTTTTCCTTCTCGAGAACAACCAATGAAGATGATGCAGAAGAGAATAAAATGAAACATAAATGAGGAGTATTTTGCATGCAAAATAACTCTTCTCACTCATATATGTAACCTTTCTTGCACAGTTACTAAAGCCCCAAATAGCCATCCATCGATAATCATTCTGCCACCTACTGAGGAACCAGCCGATTCCAACTTAACTAAACCAGAAATGAGACCCAATTAATTGCCAACCAGTCACAAAAATTTCAAGATTTTTCAATAGAGTCCATCGAACTTATCTCTTTCAATTAATTCCCAACTCTACTTTAATTTCGAGATCTTAATGAAAACCAGGTGTGACATTTTTTATTAACTTTTATTTTTTTGAAAATTTTGAACTTTATTTAATATTTTTATAAAACTTAATAATTTTTTTTAAAAAATATTTTTTAAAATTAATAAAAAATTAAGCTTTGAAATGAATTAACCTATACAACCATATGTCCAAGTTCAATCCAGTAAAAGATTAAATATTCCTTTTAATTTTTTAATTTATAAAATAAAATTGATTTTTTTACTGGTATGGCAGTTGACGTGATGGTAATTGTCGTTGACATGGAGCACTACATCAGCATGATTAACGACCATGTCAATGTTGTACCGATCAACGTTGGTCAAAGGACCTACTTGACCAGTTTTGCTAGTTCAGAGGTTCAATTAATTCAAAAAAGTTGTAGGAACTTAATTGGTTTTTTAAAAAAAGTTTAAGGGCCTTTTACACAATTAAACCTTAAAAAGAACTTTTAACATATTTTATTATAGTAAATTTATATCTTAAAATCTATCATTTTAATATATAACTTAAATCATTTTATCCAACAAAATAATATAATACTATTGCTCATTCATTCCATTCCCATCAAATAACTACAATATTCCAAACTTTATTTAATTCCAACGAATTAAATAAACCCTCAGTTTTTGTTTGTTAATTGAAGTAAAAAAATGTTAATTTAGTGTTTATGAAGTGTATTATTCATGACAAATGTGAAGTGACGTAAGATACTCAAATTGGAGTCCTCTCTTATTAGTTGGTATTAAATGAACCCTCAAAGTTTTTGTTTGTTAATTAAAGTAAAAATGTCAATTTAGTGTTTATTGTATTATTTATTATAATATTTTATTAGGTTAAATATGTAATGGTAAAATATATTGTACTTTTAAAAAAGAATTTAAGTTTGAGTTTTGAAAATAATTTTATTGAAAGAGAAAACGATGAACTGATTTAGTATGTGACAAAAAAATAAAAAGAACTGCTAAATAGAATTCTCTGCTCTACCATGAGACTAGTACATTTTCTTTCAAAAAAACAAGGAAAATGTTCTGATAAAACGGACGTGTTTTGTTCCTTTCTTGGGATTCATGTCTTTGCTTTTTGGATAAATTTCTATGAATACATGTCAGAATGTTACATTGGGACATGAAACACTTTCGTGCAAGTTACCTAGGCTCAGTTGAATTCTATAGGATTGACGCTTGAATCGTGAAAGAACTTCCCCAGATATAAACACCAAGAACAGAATACATGAAGAAAATCTTTATTTGAAAATGTTTCGCAATCCATCGAAGATTCTTAAAGCTCTCAGTTCACCACTCCTCATATCCCTCAATCTCCTCCTCAGTATCTGAAACCATCACACAAGCAGAATGAAGCAAAAGAAATTAGGCCGATCAGGAAGTTGCATGTAAGCATTTATTTCAAAGTAGCGCACGCATGCATGGCAACCTAGAACATGCAGCACACACCGATGAATCCTTGGCATACTCGGGCATAACTCAGTGAAAATAATTGATTAGATTCGATGACAGAATATAAGGCATTTAATTTTCAAGCAATAAAAAATGGACAACTTCGGTCAGTAACAAGGGAAAAACACAGCCTAAGCAGATTACTAACTGAAAACTTAGCATACATTGAGAGAGTTTAAAGTTCAAACCACAGGATATAAGTGATCAGTTGTGAAACACACATCAACAGTGATGGATTTAAAACCTTAAATAGAAATATGAAAAAGCGAAGAAAGTGTAGTCTTACATATTCAGCGCGAAATAGTATTCTCTGCTCACTTGTACATAAATCTACTGCTAGCTGTTTCAGAAACACTCTTCGATTCAACTGCTTCGGAGATGTCACATCCAAATCCATAGAGCCACTTGCCTGTAGAAAGAATAATAATAATAAGTACGACTTACTGACTTAAAGATATTTGAAGCTCAGGTTGAATTCAGTCCTTTAGAATAAAAAATTTTCCGCGGTTGCCGGTTGAGGTAATTCCAATTCATGAATAGTTTTTTAGGTCTTAAAAAAGATTTTTTCCTAACTTGCAAAAACTTGGAGTACTTTGATATGCTTGATTCACAACTATCGAGAATAAATTGCAGTGCTTTTTCTTCAATATCAGGGTATCTTAAGTCCTTTTTGATAGTAGATTTATTTGATGCTGCAGCGGCGATCTGGAGAAGCAAAGGCCAACGAATTCAGTAATGGAACTTCTTTAAACTCTGTAAATTAGGTGGTAGAGTTCTCAAACCTCATCAAACTGCTTGCTCATGCTTGGGGGACTGACTGCCAAGTAAGCATATGCCATTAACTCCAATGGCCAACCAGTGATTTGTATGGGATAACACTGAGAACTGCCAAAAAGGTTAAGATTTTAAGAATAAGAAATTAAAATGTAAGAATAAGTTATATAGACAATGAAATAAATCGTACATAATGTTGCAGAATTGAATTTAAGCTTTTTCAGAAGATAAAGATATGATTGCCAATAGTTTAACTATATAGATAAGAATCAGAATAACTTAAAATTAAGTCCTCAATGAATCAAATCTAATAATCCTGGAAAAATATTTATCCGGCTTACGCAGATAATCCATGCTTCTTCAGAGCTTCCAACTTCTCCTTATAGCATCTATCAGATTTTTTAAGGGATAGAGGTAGCTCTACCAAATCACTAGGATTAGTGCCCTCCTTTGGAACAAATCCGTAAGATAACAACAGCTCTCCATTAGATTTTTTTCCATATGATATGAAAACCTGCATAAAATGGTGTAACCCATCTTTAGACATTTGAAACTTTGCCAACTAGCATGACATTATTGATCCAAACTCCAAACTTTGAAGCTGCCCATGCATACAACAGGTTACCACTGGAAATCTATGATCATTAAGAAGAAATTACATAAAATGTTACTCCTAAGGTTCAAATATATATCAAGCAAATATAGTGTCAGTGAGAAGTGTCTAAATATGGAGGAATATAGGATATATATAGTGTGCTTGCTTGCAAACCACCATGAGCATGTATGCTCATAGGTAGCTGGAATATATATATGCAAGCTTTTTTTCCCCCTGTGAAAAAATAGTATATTTTATGCGAGAATCTCATGTACCTGCTCACCAGGCTGATACGCTCGATCTGTTGTAAAGACAACACCTTGTGATGATTTGTCGTAATCCAAAAACGTTTCCACCTTAACCAGAGAAAAACAAGGTACTTGGATTAATTACATTTTTCTTATGCATACTTAACTGCGAAAGATCTTTCTATACCTCACAGCTGTGATTGAGCATATCTGCCCAAGGAACCAATGCAACTTTTCCATTCATTGAAGGTAGCCTTACCTGAATTATAACAGAAAAACAGAATTGATGTTTTTAGCTTTTCCGTCCTTTTAAATCAACCATCCATATACCTTTTCTCTAAACCTTACAGGACATTTATTATGAAGAATTTTGTAAATGAAGTCGCATATATAAGTGGTTTAAAAGGAAGCTTGAAAAATATAGCGATTTATTTCCCTCTGAGATTAATTTTTGTGGCAGAGATATATAGTTTCATATACTTTATTCTTTAAAAAAAGAAAAAGAAAGAATCTAGGCTTCTCAATCATTTTATAGTGCTTCTTGCATGTGTAACCATTTTCCAAGTAACCAGGTCTATAATTTATAAAAGTAGAGAGCGATAAGAAAACATAAAATTATGAATTTGCTTACTTTGATAAATCACTTAATTCTAGACAGCATTGTGGGATCAGTTTACGCTTCAAAACAAATTACCAAACTTTTCGCAAAATGGAAAATAACTCGTTCAAAACCCCAGCCATGTTTCGAATTGCAAACACAGAGCTGATTACGTAAACATCCATTTCTAAATAAGCTTACTTACCAATCGTGAGAAAAGAATGCCAAAGGACCATCTGAATGTCTCCATATTGAATACCTGCAGATTTATAGTAAAAAATAAAAAGAGGGCTCTTTCATGAACCACAAGAAATAAGCAGAGTCCTTGAAATTCAGATTCAATGCATTGGGGTTGAATCCAACGTCTCTTCTCAATCTAAAACCTTAATTTAAAGAATGCAGGATACTTGCAAAGAAAAGTTGGGAATACAATATTAATACAAACAAACTTAATTACCCTACTAATTTTGCTCAAGTATAAAAGCTCGGATAAGAAAGTGATACTTGCTTGTGATTGAACTAAAAGACCTGCTATCATCTACACATAAAGATGTTCATAGTGCGGCGGCATCAGCAGATGAATGTTTCAAAGTACACTAACATAGCGGAAAAGTAGTTGTTAACTATAGAGTAAGTACCTCTTCCGGGAATATATCAGGATACTTGGAAAATATCCTAAGTCTTAAATCATTGTATCTACATGAAACATGAGATCAAATGATTAGAAGCAAATTGGAACTCTGTATACTCGGGATATGTCAGCAGAAATAGAAAAGCAGAGACCAACAAGAGTAACAGTAAGGAGACATACGTTCCTATAACATCAGTAACTCTTTCGATAGCCCGCTGCCTTATCTGAGATGCTTCAAGATACCTGTCTAGCTCTGCACGTGTCCTGAAACAATACAGAGAGGCTGTAGAGAGAAAATCTGAGAGTAGACCCTTTTCCTGTAGCAAGATAAAAACTCTTTTTAAGAGCTCTTACCATGTGAAAGAAGAACTGAATTAAAATAAACTCACCAGTATAAAAGTGAATAGGGTTGCCGAGGAAGGGCTGAAATATAATTGCACCATCTTGAAGATTTTTGGGCACTTGCTTCACTAATAAGATAGGTTGCTAACAATGGCCAATCTGGAACGGAATACTGTTTTAATACTTGACCAGCCTCAGGGGAACTCCACTCCTGCCACACAACAATCACAGCAGCACTTGGAAACTAAATTAAAGAACTATGAACTTCAAACCACTTAAATAGAAATATTTCAGAAAGGAACTTTTGGACCCATGAAAGGATATAATACCTAAACCCAATTTCTTTTTGCTACGAAAGATGGTAAGGAAAATTAAAAAATTGGTGCTGATATCTTACTGAATCTGCAGTGATGAAAAGCGAGGGAGGTACAAAGAGAAGCTTCTCACCCTTCCTGACATTCTTCAAAGCAACCAATCCTCTCTCCCCTACTGCCACTTTGTCTATGGCCATCTTCTGGGGAGGCAACCCTGAATCCGAAAGCCATTTCTGAAGCGCCTCTGCGTTCTCCAAGGAATCAATGTCGCAGCCCCAAGGCACTTCCTGGGTCGCATTCGACGACGTCGATTTGGTTTCGCTTGTGGAAACTGAGCATTGAACTGGACGTGGTGCTTTCTTGAGAGAGAGTGAAGGGTAAACGTGAGAATTGTAACATGGCTTGCTGAGTTGTAGAGAGAGTGTTGGAAAGAGTGTTGAATGGAAGATTCTAGAAGCTTCCGCCATGGCCGGGAACTGAGAAGGGATTACCTTATCTGATAGAGAAGGAAAGGTTGGGAAAGAAGAGAATCCCAAGCGAGAGGCTCTGAGGGCTTTGGTCGTTTTCGACAGTTATCATTATATGCGCGGTTTTTAATGTTCTCAAACGAGGCGTTTCATTTTTCATTTCCTCTCTTTTAATTTGTTTTTACCTTTTTTATTTTTATTTTTATTTAATTATCGAAACAGAAGATAATAAAGCAGATAACAGAAATATAATAACCAATGTTTTAAAAATCGTACGGAAGGTTGAGCCGCTCAAGTCTTTAAAATACTAACAGTTCGTTATAATGGAATAGAGTTGTAATAAAATATAATTGTAATAAGTAATTTAACTGTTTAGTTGAATGAAATGTAATAAAAATGTATAGTATTTTTGTGTTTGGTTGAATGAAATGATGTTGTAATAGCATAAAAAAAATTAAAATGACCAAAATACCCTTAGCAGAATTTTTTTAAGTAGATTATTATTGTTATTGTTATTAAATTTTAATAAAATTTATTATTAAAAATAATTTAATAAAAATAATAAATAATTTAATAAAATTCTTAATATAATTATTATTATATAAATTTAAAAATTATAATTATTATTATGTTTTTTTTTGTTTTTTGTGTTGTTTGTATTTCAATTATTTTTCTTGCCCTCCCTTAAGTATGTGTCATTTGATTAGCATTCATATTGTTGCAAGAATAAGAGAATGTGAATTATCTAGATTGTAGAAGAACATAAATTGCATAGAGTGTGTTTATCTTTGTATTTAATAGTGAAAAAAGATTATGAATAATTTCATAAGATATATTCACATAATTTATTACTGATAAATCCCAACCAAAATAACTGAAATTGAAATTCACCAACAACTTGGAGGCTATGACAGTTTTGGTCAAATAGTCATAGCCCAAATACAAAATATAATGAACAAATTCACATGCATGTAGAAAGATCATTAGCTACTGGTCAAATACAAAATATAATGACAGTTTTGGTCAAATAGTCATAGCCCAAATACAAAATACAAAATAATACTAATTATCACCATAGGATCTTTAGTAGCAGAAAGATCATTAGCTACTGGACATTTTTGTTTAGCTAAACTTCTAGAATTCGCAATCAGGCCAGAATGCCTCATGCGTGTAGGATCTGCTGAAGACCAACCAGAAGATTTGGTCTCTTCACCTGTGGAAAATCTACCATATCATCATGTTGCTCTAGATAGACCATGGGGCATTATCTAAAAATACTATATGACTAAATATACATAAATAAAAGAAATAATCAAGTAAAAAATAAACTATTGCAATATATGACTAGAAAAAAATCAAGAGCAAGAAAAATAGAACATGCCTGACTGACTATCAGCAATTGCACCTGCAAGAGGTAAGTCAGAGCTAGTTCCAGCACCAGGGCCCTGGAAAACATTTAAAAATGCAACATACAATCAATAAAAACTAGTCAAAGGTGGTGCAAAAGTGGATTATTACCCTTAGATCTCTCTTCTTCAGCTTGTTCATTATAGAAAATTGTTTGAGCCTAGCTTTCACAGTCTCACCCAACAGAACGTTGGGTGCTTTCTTGGCATTTTGTAGCTATGAATGTTCTGCATACAATAGTTGGGATGATTTTTCATGCATAGAAAATATATATCAACATAAATAAAGCATGCAACATGTACAGAAGGTTACCAAGTACTTCCTATACTGTAAGATGCTGCTTTGGATCAGGATTAAGCATTTTCTTTACAAGGTCTTTTGCAGTGTCTAAAACCTTAGGCCATGGGTCCCTCTTAAAGTCAATAACAGAGCGAATAATTGCTTGAGTCACCCCCTGCTCAGTCTCTGTATGCAAACATGACTAGCCAGTTTAGACATAAGAATACCTCTAAAATGGCATGTAATTCTTCCTTGGCTATTCCAATTCTATCAGTGTCACTTGAATCAACAACATAAATTATTGCTTGTGTATTTGGGAAATAGCATCTCCTATGACAGCCCTAAATTGACCCTAGTCGGAAAGTGGTTTCGGGACCACTAAACCGAGTCATAAAAAAATAATTAACCGTCCTAATTGATGCTCATTATATGTACTTATGCATGTGTGAAAATTTCATGTTTGAATTTTGTTAATTGTAAGTGAATTTTAGTAAATAGGACTTATGTGAGAAAATTTAGAAATGTGCTAGGCAAATGTAAAGTGGCCTATTAATGCATGTTATAGAAATGGTGGGTTTGCATGTCAAATTGCCCAATATTTGAGCTAGTGGCCGGCCATGCTATGAGTGGAAACATGTCACAAACATGTTATGTTAGTGATGTATGTTAGGAACAATAAAATAAGGAGTATGGGTAATAAAGAAATGGAAAAAGGAAAGAATGTGTGTGATTGTTTCTTCCCCTTCCCATTGCCGTGAATGTAAGAAAGAAAACAAAAAAAAAAGTGTCCATCTTTTTTTCATTTCTCTTGGCCGAATGTTCTAAGGAAGAAAGAAAAACAAGTTGTGTTCTTTGGTTCTTCTTGGCCGAATTGAAAGGAAGAAGAAGGGAGTGAAGCAATCGGTCATATTAGGTCACTATTAAGGTAAGGAAGTTTGTACTAGCTCTTGAAATTTTAGTTGATATTGAGTGAGTTATCAAGTGATTTTTGTAAACCATGTTGAAATTTTGATTTTGGGGGTGAGTATGGTTTTCGGCTATAAAAGATTAATAAGGGTGATGGTTGTGTTTCATGCTAAACTTAGATGAATAATGGTAGTTTGCTTACATCTTGATATCTATGAGTTCCTTTCTTGGTTCTACCATAGACCCACGAAGTATATGTTTATTTGGTGTTGTTGGAGGTTTATGATAGAAGCTAATGAGTGAGAGTTTGATAGGTACTATGAGGTTAAACTTCATGAGATTGTAAGCTTGTAAGTTGGATGATGAAATTCATGCTTTGTGAAGGTAAATGGTGTAGAAGGAGCATTCGGCCATGAAAAAAAAAAGAAAATTTATGATGAATTAAGTTAGAAGCTATTATAATGTACTTGTGCATTCGGGTATGGGATGAAAATATATGAGATGGTTATAATCAGCCTTGTGATTCGGCTCTTGCATATATATATATATATTTGCACATGATGTATTGGTATGATATATATCATCTCAAGGTATATGTTTATATATGGTGGTGTTTTAGTTATGGAGTAAATGATGGATGCGTATTGAGTTATAATATGTAATGCATTAGTTAGTAAAATGTATGTCATTTATATGAGGTACTAAGTATATAATTGGCCTCAACGTAGACATGCATATTCGGCCACATGAGATGGATTGGCGTTGCATGTATTCTGTTAGAGGCAAGCATATTGATGCTTTTATCTTGGCTTAGACAATCGGCTAAAAGGAAGTGTGGGATAATATGTCGAGTTGATTCATGATTTCATATGTATGTGACTTTAATGTCTAATGAATATATATGGGCTAAGTACCTTGAGTTCTTCTTTTCGATGCTCAAAATGATTAAATCAATTTATTTGTTAAATTAAGCTCAAGAGCAAAGGGGAACTAGATCCGATAAAGGGAAGGAAAAAGTGGTCGAATAGCCATCGAAATCGTTCGACGACATCCGAGGTAAGTTTTTGAGTAATAGAACTTAGATTATGATTTGATTAGATCATGTTTTAAGCAAATCAAAATCATGCTCTTTGTATGTGGCTATTGAGCCGAAATTGCAAGTGTGATAAGTGTCTTGTGTTTGAGCTTTGGTAATGAAAATGAAATACGGATGTGTCATGATTTATTGATATATGTGCTTGGTTATTCGAATGATATCCGGGTTAAGTCCCGAAGGCTTTTGTGCTAAGTGACTATATCCGGACTAAGATTCGAAGGCATTTGTGCGAGTTACTAATTCCGGGCTAAGCCTGAAGGCATTGGAGCGAGTTACTAAATCCGGGTTAAGTCCCGAAGGCATTTGTGCGAGTTACTATAACTGGGCTATGTCCCGAAGGCATTTGAGCGAGTAGCTATATCCGATTAAATTCCGAAGGTATGTGATTCGGGAATGAGCGATCTTGCTGTAAAAATTTCAGTTAATACGCTTGTAAAATCCCAACAATGAGGTATGTTTCGTATGTGCATTGGAATAGTTGATTCCCTTCGAATAATATTCGCTTAGTCGAGTAATGAGCTTCCGGTATTTGGCTAAGATAATCCCTTATGTATGAATATAGGGGTTGGAATGTGAAGTAGGAATGATTTGAGAATATGTATATATGGAATTATCCGTTTAGTTATATGAATGCTATACTTCAGTTGTGCTTAAATTCTTTGCTCAAAACTTACTAAGCATTTAATGCTTACTCCGTTTCTTTGATTCTCTGTTTTATAGATTTTGATTTGTCAGCTATCGGACTCGGGAATTTTGAAGTCGAAGTCGCCCACACTATCAAAGCTCCTTTTGGTATACTTTTGGTTGAACTTTGAAATGGCATGTATAGGACTACCTTTTTTGTTATTAGTCATGTACCCTTCGGTTTTGTGTAAATTTGGATAGCCATGCGAAAATGGCTTAAATATACTTTGATCATAGCATTATAATCGTTTTGTATGTTGTCCGTCGAGAGGTATGGAAATGTTGGTAACGGTTAGCCATGGGAATGGTTATTCATGATCACTTTTGGTATATGTATGACAAACTCTAGTTGATCCATGGAGGATCATGGAATAGGTAAAGTTTACCTTAAAAATAGATGCTGGCAGCAGCAGTGATGTGGATGTGAAAAATCACTAAAAATAGTAGGAATGGAATTAAATAGTGAATAAATTATGTAATCGAACCTTGATGAATCTATTTTCATAGGAGAGTAACGAAACGTTCATATGAATAGTATATTATCAGATGTTAAAGTTTTCGTGAGACAGGGCCAGAACGATTTCTGGATTCCCTGATCTGACTTTGGAAATTCATTATAAATTAACCAGAGACATTTAGAAGTCATTCCATATATGTATAAATTCCTTTTTGAGTCTAGTTCTATAGAAACAAACGGCATCAGTATTGAAGCCCTGTACAGGGAGATATCCAAGTCGTAATACATGAAGGTCAGTGTAGTCGCACCCTGTAACAGGGGATACTTTAACTAATAAACTGTACTAATTGGCCCGACAAAAAATTCTAGAAAAAAATCTGTAGATGGACATATGAGTCTAGTTTCAGAAAAAAAATTACGAAACTGATTTTCGAGTTTTGGAACTCAAGATATGATTTTTAAGGTGACAGTGACGCAGTTAGCCAACTGACTGGAAATTTTTAAAATGGACTGTGAAAGTATATGAATTAAGTCGGTTAGCACCTCGTGTTCGACTCCGGCAACGGTCTCGGGTATGGGGTGTTACATCTCCAATATGGCCTGCAAAAGATGCAGATTAAAAAGAAAAGTGGAAGACAAGTGTTGGGGGTGGTGAAGTCAATCAACGTGTTCAACAAGCAGCAAATTGCCCGATGAAAGGACTAAAATCATCACAAAGAAAACAAACTGGCAATGAAAAATTTCGAAAAACAAAACTCCTTCCTAAGTAAATAAATGAAAAATGATTAATCTTCTTTCATCTCACCTTATTGTCCAGCTAAAGAGCAGCCAGAAAAACCCACAAGATATCCCCTTATCAGAATTAAATAAATAAAGGAAGCAAAGTAACTTAGAGGTTGCATCTCCATTAGTTAGAAGATACACCACAACAGTTAAAGCTACTTTAACAAATCAATTGAAAATCTCATCTGTACCAAAAGTATTGGGATGTTTCCTTAAGAACACATAGCTTAAAAACAAGTACCTCATGCTTGTTTGACCACCTGCTAAAATCAAAACTACAGTTGATTTAAACTGGAACAAAGAGTTAAATGAATGTTACAACTTTATAGAATCTCACAGCTGATAAGCAAAACGGAGCTACATGTTTAAACTCAACAACTGAAACAATTTCTCTATAAATTCAAGCCACAAAAGTTTCTGCTGATATAATCTTATACAATTAAAACTGTAACTAAAATTCCCAAAGGCCTTATGGCAAATGCCAAAGCAAGCAGGCCAACCAGATAACTATAGGATCAAAAATGAAATTCAATGATTCAATTTTAAGTAAAAAGATTAAGGCAAATTTCAATGATTCGATAAATTAAATTGAACTCCACTTGTAGAAACTACATTAGCTGATATTTCAGATTTATTAAAGTTAACTTACCTAAATCCCATACTTGAAACTTGATGTTGTTGTATTGTACAGTCTCTACATTAAACCCAATCGCTGTAAAGAAAGAGTTCAAAAAAAATGGCGCATCGAAGCTGTCAATCATTTAGAAAAAAAAATAAAGACCCAAAACAAGAATGATAAAGAAAATTGAGAGAGTAGCCGACAAAGGCAAACCTACTTGGAATTGTAGAGACTACTTCACCCATCTGAAGCCTATCTGTTGGAAGATGATCAAAATAATAATTAAAAAAAATGGAATATGGCCCTAACCTTAGAGGGCGAAGGCGTCGAAGGCGAAGGCGTCGATGGAGCTTCAGACGTGAGGAAGGGTAAAGTTAGTGAAGAGGCTGGAAGGAAATGGGAAAACGAAAAAAAAAAAAAGGTTCCAGACCTGAGGAAGGGAGAAGGGTAAAGTTGAAACTAAGACGTGAGGAATGGCTATTCTGTGGGTAGGGTGCCTAATGCCATTCAGCGTGTTTAGTGGGAATAGAGGAGGGATTGAATGAGGCTGTAATAGGCATTATAGCCGATCAAACATTGGTTTGGTGGTGGGCCCATTGAATTGGGCTGTAATCTATTCCTATTACACCCAACTAAACATAATGTAATTGTTTGACTTTTAAACTAGATCCTACTTGTATTGTTAATGATATAATAAATTTAGCTCCATGGTATTTATATGTGTTTGTGAGGAGTAAATTTTTCAAAATTGTAGTTTTTTTAAAATATTTATTGGATTAAGCTATATTTTTCAAAAGTTATGGGTATAAATCGAAAAAATGAAAACACTTTCGGCTCGAAGTATTTTTAATGAATTTGCAAAAACATTTCTAATTAAAAGCCTTTTTTGTCCTCAATATTTTTTTATTTGTTTGGTGCTACCTCTTGTGAAAATAAATATTACAAAACAAATTTTTACATAGATCTAAAATATCATTTCTCTTGTTTTCTTAAGCGACGTGAGATATAAGTCTATATAGACTCATAATTCATTTGCAATTTGTTGATTGCTTACTCTTTTAACTAATAACATAAGATTAAAGGCTATACTTGATTTTTAAAAATTAAAGACAAAAATATTAAACTCTAACAAAATAAGACATTATAAACTCTTATATAAATATTATAGTTGTAAAAAAGGTTCAGTAAAAAAAAAGTAAGACAAACTTATACATATAATGACACATAATATTTTATATATAGATATTAAAGTGCAAAAATTAATAGAGATAATATAGTGATGGATATTTTAGTTTTTATTTTTGAATATGTAAATATAAATATTATTTTGTCAGTAATTATAGATATTATTTTATTAACCCAATATGTTTATTTTTACATTTCTCTATAGTAAAAAATACATTAGTCAATAAATAATTCGGTGACAAAGAATTTGTATTATTATTTAGTCTTCTATTAACACATAATTTTAGATTCAAACATGAAACAATTCTACCTCTCTACCTATAAAAAATAAAATAAAAGAATAATGTAAATTTAGTGTCGAGTTGAGACTAAATCAACCAAGAAAATTACTTAAATTATTTTACATATTTAAAAAAAGTATTTTATTATGATTTTTTTCTTATTTGTAAAAAGATAAAAATTTGCAAGTGTAAATAATATTTTTAAATATAAATTAATACATGATTATAAAACAAAAAATAACACAAATATGGTACGAATGTATAAAATTTTCATGATAAAAAATAAAAAAATAAAAAATTATAAAATAAATAACATGAATTATTTACCCGAATTACTTCAAAAAATAATTTAAAGATAATAATTAGTTGTCTAATGACCAACCTCCTCAAATTATAATCTAAACCATCTAAAAAAATAGCATTTAAAGATAACAAAATATATTTTGTTAAAGTTTAATATTGTACAAAGTTTTGTCTTTAATTTATAAGAATTAAGTGTAGCATTTAATTTTACATTGTTAGTTAAAAAGTAAGCAATCTTATATTGTGGAACAAATTGCAAATGAATTATGAGTCTATATAGATCCATATCTCATATCGCTTAAGAAAATAAGGGAAATAAGGCTTGGGGTTAAAAGTATCTTTGGGTTAGGCCCAATCAAAATTTTAGGCCCGTTTGCATGCATGGGTCAAAATATGGGCCTAAAATTTTGTCCAAATCTGACCCAAATAAAAATGCTAAAACTCGAGCCGGGCCGTAGCCCATATTAATTTTTTATATATTTTTTTCTTAAAAATATAATATATCAAAAATACTAAAAACATTAAAATAAATGTTTCTCAAAAAATTGAAAATAAATTTAAAAATAATATGTATAGTTAAATAACACTAAGATAGGTGCAACTTAACAAGCAAATGCCTCTAAAATAGTAACAAAATTAACAATAAAACAAGAGTTATACAATATCCAACAATAACAATAAAATAGTAGCAACATAATAGTAAAAATGTAGCAAAATAGTGAAAAAAAGAAAAAGAAAATAGCAACAAAATAGTAAAAAATAGCAAGAACAGTAAAAAAAAAATAGTTTTTTTTTGCATATTCGGGCATGGCTCAAGCCAAAAAAGCCTTACTCAAGGATTGGTCTATTTTCTAAATAGGCCTTTTTTTTTTGCCTAAGCCTATTTTTGAGCCTATATTTTTACCCAAACCTTCTCAATTTTCGGGCAGGCCTTTGGACCGAACTAGATAGGTCTACTTGAGGTCTATATGAAGATCTATTTTGTAAATTTTATTTTCACAAGAGGTGACACCGATAATAATAATAACAATAATAATAAGATATTAGGGTAGAAAGTGCTTCCAGTTGAAAGTGCTTTCTTGTAAATCCGCTGGAAGTGTTTTTGTTATTTCGACCTAGTTCAGTAATTAAAAAAATAGCTTAATCGAGTAATATTTTAAAAAAAATGCATTTTTAGGAAATTTACACGTTTGCTACTTGGATAAAAGTGTTCTTAACTTCCTGAGACAACACTTTCCAGTTATTATTATTAATACTATAAATTCTCACACATAGGTGAATACTTTTTTTTATATTAAAACAATATATTTATAGAAATATATCAATAAATTATTATTAGTGGAGTAGTAAGGGTTTTTTATTATATAAATTTGATGGTTTGATGTTCTATTCTTAAATAATGATTTAAAATTATTCATTTGAAGATTATATAAAAGTATGAAAAGATAAAAATATCCTTTTTAATATTTTAATTATCCTTTAAATTAAGAATATTTTAATAATTTCACAATTAAATTAGTGTGGAATTAACTTGTGCACTTTTTGTGCATCATAGATAATAATGTTACAAATCCATTGATAAATGGATGTACATAACCCCTCAAATTTATCCTATTGTAACTTCTAAAGAATGAATGTTCATAACCCGTAAATTATTTATATGGTACATTAATGCTTGTCCTTAATGCTTTGTAACTTATGATACTTGAAGCCATATAAATAGAGGGCATGTACAAGCTTATTGTATCCTAAATAAAAGTTGAATCTTCTTTTCATTTCTTTATCTTTCTTTCTTTCTTAATCTTTGTATTCTTCTTTTAGTTTTATAATACGTTATCAACATAAGCCTCTACAAGTTCATAATGAAGTTTATGTCATTGTGACTGTATATAACTTGCCCGTAAAGCTCCTATTGAACTATATATGATATACATATTTTCATCATTATTTTAATTTGTTCATCATATTTCTATAAAAAAAAAGAAATATTCAAAGCACACAAATCAATTTTATATACATATTATAATGATAATTATATATACATATTTTTTGAAGGTTACTAAAAGAAATTTCAATTATTTCAATTTGTTTTAAGTTATTATCATGACTATTCCTCTCAATGCTAATATTTGACATACATATTATTTTTTCGCAAATTTGATATATATATATATAGATTGTTTTACTATAGAGAATGCTTATTATTTTACTAATTTTTTAATTTTTTAGTGATTATAATGTCAAATCTTGTCAAACTTAAATTTGCGACCCTAGACATCTCAAGTAAGAATTATTTGTTATGAGCGTTAAATGCTGGAATTCACCTAGATACTAAAGGTATAGGGAATACTACATTAGCAGATGCAGAAACATCTAATTAAGACAATGCAAAAATAATGTTTTTCATCCGTCATCATCTACATGAAAGATTAAAAGTGAAATATCTCACTGTGAAAGATCCTATTAAGTTGTGGAATAATCTAAAGAACAATTTGACCATAAAAAAACAGTGATACTCTGTAACACCCCCTAACCCTTATCCGTCCCTGGAACATGATTACGGGGCATTACCAGTCAATACAGTTCAATTATGGGCATTAATTAAAATAATTGTTTACACTTATCCTAAATTTAACACATCGTCCCTTTAATGGGCCCTCAAAGTCCAATATGAACAGTAAAATCAATTCGGGACTAATTTAAAGTCACTACGAATTTTTTTGAAAATTTCAAAATTTTCCTATAGAACAGTACCCACATGCCCGTGTGGTTTAGAGCACACGCCCATGTACTTTACCCATGTAACTCTCTGACTTATTACTTATGAACAAATTAGTTTTACACAGTTAAGACAAAAGCCCTTATACCAGGGCGTGTGGACTCAAAATGAGTCTTACAATTTAAGTTTACCAACCTTGCAACTCATAAACCACAAGCAATTCAATTTCTAAACTTTTAACATGTTATATAATCAACCATAATCATTTGTAACAATATTTACAATAATATCCCAAAATGACCACTTTTAACATCCAAGGTACATGCCATTTACCAAAGGAAAGTACTTGACCACTTTGAGTTTGGGATTGGCTTGGATGCTGAGTCGTTAATCACTTTCGTATCTAACCTGCGCATAGAAACAAACCGTACGCTGAGTATGCACTCAGTGGTATTTCTATAATCTGAACACTTAACAATATATCATACACTTAAATCATATGCCAATCACAATTATATATATATTCATTATAAAAATTAAATCTTTTATAACTCACTCAATTTTTTTCTCATCTACTAACCCGATTAGCTTTCAAAATAAATTCACAAATCATTTGAACAATTTCCATTCATATCTAGTTCAGAGATACTTAACTCACATGTCTCACTCATACTTCAGTTCACTGTTTAATATCAATAAATAATATTCACTATTAACTTCTCAATCAGTAATCTATTTTATTCCAAGCTCAATATCAATCAATATTTTTCAATATCAATCAATTTATCAATATCATTCAGTAACAATCAATATTTTTTAGTAGCGATCAATTAATCTTTATTATTCAGTAACAGTCAACGATTAGAGAAATCAGTCATTCAGTATTTTTATTTACCCCTATTAATATGACTCGGACATAGACGGATACATGGATCCAACCAACACACCAGTACGGCACTCAGTGCCTCATCGACTATGCCGAAGTAAACAGTAATAGTATGATACTCAGTACCTCATCGGGTTAATCTGAAGTAACAGTAACAGTACTACACACAAGGTGCCTAATTGACTTAAAGTCGAAGTAACAGTATGACACTTATAGTGCCTCATCGATTCAAGGTCGAAGTATCCCTGAACACTTCTAATCCTATAGCATGCCAACTATATTCGACTTAGCTTGATACTGTTAATAGGGTTTTAATCAATTTTCGATTTTCAATAAATACATATTCTAATTAAAAATATAACAATTAATCACGTAAATTAATAAATCAATACAATTCAACTTACATTTTCAATAACATATATTCAAATTCCACAATAATCAGATATTCATATCTATTTCATCACATTCCCAATCAATTTAATTTTTCAATATAACATACATTCAATATTCAATTTCAACATCAATCACATATATCCATATAAATTTAATAAATTTATCACATACCAAATCAATCCATTTCAACTGTAAAACACAAAACAAATAATTCTCACCTTAATTACTTACCATAATATTTAATTAAAATACAATAATTAATAATTAAAATTAAGTTTTCAATTTCAATCAATGTTCATTCCAATTCAAATAATCATCTCAATTCACTTACCATACATATTAAATAATAATTTCAACAATTAAATATTAAGTTCGGATTATAAAAATACAAACCGTAATTTCCAAGCTAACCCTCGTTGACTTTGTCTTTTTCTTTCTTAGTTGAGGTTTTCCGGCACAACGTTAACTATAAAAATTAAAACAATTAAAAATTATCAATACACTACCATTCAATTTCACATTAAATATTTCAATTTTGATTCAATTTCTACTTTAATTTCAATTTTAATCTTAACTAAATTCACTTATTTTTCTATCTCAATTCATACTTTGTTTCTACTCAATTTTCAGCTAAACTTAGACATAACTATCTAAATTTCATCATAAAACCCTAATTTTAAAATTCTTGCAATTTAATCCCTACTATGTAAAACGAATAACTTCTTTTACAATTTAATCCTTTAATCAATTCTAACTAAAAATTTTATCAATTAAACCCCTAATTCAATCATTTGTTCAACATGAACTATACTTAAAAACCTAAGAACTTCCAAAATCTCAACTTAATTTCTACAAAACTTTGTTCTGAAACTTCTAAAACATCAAAATTAAAAGAAAAGGACTTAATTGACTTACCTACTTAAGTTCCAAGCTTTAAAATCCCTATTTCTCCATTTTCTTTTCTTTTCTTTTCTTCTTTTCTCCCATGTTCGGTTCAACCTATTCTGTTTCTTTCTTTCTTTGTTTTGTTTCATTTTTATTTTACTTTATTTCATATATATATTAGTAATATAATATAATAATATTTAATTCATAAATATCTTTTACTTAAATTATAAGAAAATATTTTATTTTGTTACAAATGTATTTCTACATGTTTTACACATGTACTATTCCATCATCATACATTTGTCATTTTTTTATTTATTCATCTTATAAAAATCTCATAATATAATTAATATAAATTATAATTTATTTTAATAACAAGTATAAATATTACAATTGTACACATATATTTTTGTACATTTGTACAATATCAATATCATACAATTGTTATACTTTTCAATTTATTTACTAATAAAAATCTCCTAATATAATTATTTAATTAGTAATTATCTTTTACTTAATTTTCAAATAAATAAATAAATATAATACAAATGTATATATTCACATTATTACAAGTGTTACTATCTAATTTGTTCTTTACATAAAAATCTCACAATTTAATTGTTTTATCTAATAAATATCTTTTACTAATTAAATAAATTATTGCAAATGTATATATTTCTGTTAATACACTTGTATTAAATCACTACCATACATTTGTCTTTATTTAACTTATTTCATAATATAATAATTAATGTAATTTATAAATTGATTTAAAACCTTAAACATATAAAAATCTAATTAAAAATCTTAGATTTTTACTTCATATGCCGCCTCAACTTATGCTAAATGGCATATTTACCATTTTGGTCATTTTTACTTTCTATTAATCTATAATTCAACTTTTACTCCTTATTCAATTTAGTCATTTTTCCTAATTACCCTTAATTATCTATCCACAATCTAATTAATCTCATAATTAACTTCGTAAATAATTTTAATAAATATTTTAGAATCTATTTTTCAAAAACGGAGACCCGAAAATACACTTTTTCGATAACCGTAAAATTTGGGTCGTTACATACTTGCTAAAGCTCGTTATGATTTGATGCACTTACGGCTGCAAGATTTTAAGACTGTAAGTGAATACAATTCGAAGCTTTTTAAATTTAGTTCTCAACTGAAATTATGTGGAGAAAACATAGCTGATGAGGACTTGCTAGAGAAAACTTTTTCAACCTTTCATGCTACTAATGTGCTCCTACAGCAACAATACTGTGAAAAAAAGTTTTAAAAATATTCTGAATTGATTTCATGCATTTTGGTGGCTGAAAAAAATAATGAGTTGTTTATGAAAAACCATGGAATTTGTCCCACTGATTCTGCACTATTCCTTGAAGTGAATGTAGCAGTACACAATAATTATGAAAATAGAAAATATAGAGGTCAAGGTTGTGGCCATAATCATGGATGTAGTGGGGAATGTGGCCGATGACATACTAGTAACCGTTATCACGTTGGTCGTAACAGTGGTACTTCTAACCACCAAAAAAGGAATAACAATGAAGGACAAGAATGAATATGTGTGAGCCTTTACTGAAATTTTATCAAGCATCCATTAAAAGGAAGGAAAATAATATTGAGAAAAATTTTATATCCCAAAATGATGAAATGGAGGCAAAAGATGAAGATATTCACTGTGTTACTAAAGTTGACCATGCCTACAAGGATGATAAATTTCATGGCCTTAATGATATAACTCACCTAGATGTGGAAAATTTATTTTAGAATCATTAGAAAAGTTGATATTATTTTGGCATTTTTATGTTGTGTTAAGTATGTTTTATTTTATTGCGTAAAGAATAAGTTAAATATATTCAATAAATATTTGCAATGTTTTTAATGTTATTTCTTATTTAGTTTTATGAAGAATATGAATATTCAACGAAATTTTGTTAGACCAAATGCAACACCCCTAACTTGTCTCTATCACCGGATTAGGGTTACAGAGTATTACAGTACAATTTAAATAATTTATCATCAAATAGAAACTGTTATTCAAATTAAATAAAAACATTCAAATACACATTTCATTTATAGTCTAGATGCACCTATGGGCCTTAAACTGAGCTTACGAGGCCTTAAAAATAGTTTGGGAACAGTCAAGAACTGATCTGAAACAAAACATAAAATTTTATACAAAATGGAAAATTTTGAGAAACAGGGGTCACACGGCTGTGTGACACAACCCAGACCGTG
Organism: Gossypium hirsutum; assembly: GCF_007990345.1. NCBI lineage: Eukaryota > Viridiplantae > Streptophyta > Magnoliopsida > Malvales > Malvaceae > Gossypium > Gossypium hirsutum. The sequence goes on along the minus strand of NC_053430.1, from coordinate 54,348,702 downwards.
TGGCACAGGGACATGACCATATGCTCAACTGTGTGACAGATCATGTAACATTCGAAATGATCACACAATCGTGTCACAAGCTATGTGTTAACCATGTTAAATTTAAAGTTGTGTCACACAGTTGTGTCGCAGGCCCAGACCGTGTGACAAATTGTTTTGGAACACACGGCCGTGTGAAGAGACTATGTGCAGCACATGGCCATGTACACCAAAATTTGCTTCTAAAACAAGACAAATTTCACACCTATCTTAGGTACCAAGCCAAGCCTAAAACCAGCCTTTATTAAGCATAAAAAATACCTTCAAACAAGTCATAACATGTCAAATACATACATCTTATGTGCCTAACCAATATGCCCTCATGGACACCACATTTCAACTATTAAATATACATGCATCCAAACTTAATAGATTCATACCTTTCATTACATCAACAAATAACAACATTTTCATCACAATTTGATACCATATAATAACATAATTACCATTTCAACTTGACTTGATCACACATTACCAAAACAACCAAAAGTTACAATTCATAAACATAACTTTACATAATTAAGCATTAGCAACCCAAATACAAATCATGTTCAAACATTCACAAAATAAACATCCTATTTTAACCACCAACCAAGACTTCAAAAATCTACCGATGATAGACGATGATATGTTTGAGCTCCAACGATCTGATCGACACGTTCCAAAAGTTCAAAATCTATAGAAAACAACAACAAAGTAAGTAGGTGAACTACTTAGTAAGTTTCCTCATTTTAACAAATAACTTACCATAGTCACTTAAATGTTAATTGCACATAGCAAACAACCTCAACCTTATCACGACATGTCCAACAATTTCATGTCAGTAGTATTTAACAGTTCAAATAATCATATTTTGTAATTCCCCTATTTCATTGAAATAGTTTTGTATCAATTAACTTTTATTCTTTCGATGGATCTTCATAAAAATATTCAAATACATGAGTCCAGAAACAAATAATGCTCGATGAGCTATTCAGATAAAGATTAAATATGTCAGTTTACCTGTTTGGGCTATACCAATGACATTACATATAAAATAGCCTAGTCAAGGCTAGCTATACATGCAAAACGACAACGAATTACTAGTCCATGCTATATCCGTCTAATAGCCCATTTTTAGTGGTGTCATAAAAAATGGTTTCGGGACCACAATTTTGACGAGTGAGTTATCATTTTAATATTTTTTTAATGTCTACAGGATTTGTAACACCCCTAACCTGTATTCATAGTTGAAATAGGGTTATGAGGCATTACTGATCAATCACAACATAAATCATACATTTTCACATAAACATCAATCTAACATAATCATATTGTCTCTTATAAGGTTCTACGAGACCTTAAAACATGCTTAAACGAGGTTTGAGAGTAAACTGATAACATATGAAAACTTTGGGAGACTTAGAAAATTTTCAAGCATTCAAGGGTCACACGCCCGTGTGAACAGGCTGTGTGCCTCACACAGCCACCAGGCATGCCCGTGTCATAGGTCGTGTGAAAATAGGGCATACATACTGACTTGCACCATACAGCCGAAGACACACCCGTGTGCCACGACCTACCACATGCCCATGTACCAGCCTGTGTGCTACACATGGCCAATAGACACGCCCATGTGTCTAGGCCGTGTCAAAACTATAGGGTATACTGACTTAAATTCGAAGGGTACCCTAGGGGACACAAGACCGTGCTGCATAACTATGTGTCACACACGGCTGAGACACACCCCCGTGTCTCTGCCTGTGTTGACCAAAATAGGCCATTTGAAAAGCCAATATGCCACCCTTTTATCATGCACACCTAAACCACAACAACTTGCATCATTTATTTACATTCAAAGGTAACCAAGACATGCCATTTAATACACAAAACATGCCATCTTATTCACAACCATTTCAATACTCAAAACCATGACCAAACTCATATTGAAACATTATGTCAAAACCAAATATTGCATTTATCTCCCCTATGCATTTTCTCAACATTTTATCACCTACTTTAATATCACAAAACATTCCATCACAACATTTTATAATCAAGCGACAACATATCATCTTTCAAGCATTAACAACTAACCAAATGAACAACCATTTAGCTATATCCAAAACTATTGCAAACATACCAAAATAAGCCAACATATAATGCATTATATACATTACATATATCACTTATCAAACACATAACTTAAATGGCCATACACACCAACATTTACAAGCAAAATCTCATGGCTATAATCACAACTCAAAACATACCAAGATGACAATAGCCTATACATGCCATATACCATATATACAAAGCTTCAAAAGTACTAACAAGATGATCGATAGTGTGATGATGTTTCCCAACGATCCCGTGTCTGAGTTAGCTTCAATAATCTATAAAACATGGAAAGAACACACAAAGTAAGCTTCAATAGCTTACTAAGCCATATACAAATAAATTTTACCACATGAATCACAACATTTCTATCAATAGGCCAAACACAAGTAACACATATAGATACATAAACCTTTCTTAATGAATACATATTCAAATTCACCTGTAATTTTATTAACCACTTTTATTTCCAATTCTCGTATGAATCTTATACGTACTTGATCGTTTAACCACTTAACATATTTTTTCTTGACTTTTTTTTGACTGTTGAACCATTTAGAATCGTTAAGGATACTCAAAAATAACATAAGCTCGAACAATGCCATATCTCAGATATGGTCTTACATGTTATCACATATCGACGCCACTGTCCCATACAAGGTGTAACACCCCTAACGCGTATCGTCACTGAAAAACGGTTACAACGTATTACCGAATAACACATCTCATTTACATACATTTATACAATCATTATCGAAAACCATTCGCAAACATTCAGATTGTCCTTTATAAGGTTCTACGAGATATTGAAACATGCTTAAAAATGGTTCGGGACTAAATTGGTCATATATAAAAATTTCCAAACACATAGAAAAATTTCACATTCCTAGGTCATACGCCCATGTAAGCAGGCCGTGTGCTTCACACGGCTAGCAGACACGCCTGTGTCCTAGGCCGTGTGAAACCAGAGCATACATACTGACTTGCTGTAACACCCCACACTCATACCCTTCGCCGGGACGAAATATGAGGCATTACCTAACTTTAAACTCATGCTTGCAAACATTTTTGAGTCACCACAACTCTGTTCAAATTGAAACTTTTTCAATTTCTACTTTAAACTTCTTATCATGGACCTACGAGCCCCAAATCGACCATGGGAAACTATTCGGGATCAACCCTAACCCTAAAGCCACTATAGAAAATTTGTATTTGAAACAGGGCACACGCCAGTGTGGAAGGGCAACACGCCTGTGTGCCCATTTTAATATGGTCGTCTTGATGGCCTGTGTGGCTTACGCGGCCTAAGTAATACAGAAACATGCCCGTGTCCTCCACCCGTGTGGACTTAATTCTAAATGCACACCTAAAGGGGTTTCCACACGGCCTGGCACATGCCTGTGTCCCTGACCAGCGTCCTTCACACGGCCATGACACGCCTGTGTCTTAGCCCATGTGCAAAAATCTAGACAATCTATTTCTGACGTCAGCAACCCTAAAATGTCACACGGCCAAGGCACATGCCCGTGTGCTAGGCCGTGTCCTTCACACGGCTAAGACACACGATCGTGTCTCTGCCCATGTGTTTACTACCATGCATACTGACTCAAAAATTTTACATATAGGGGACACACGCTGGACCACATGCCCATAAGGCAGACCGTGTGTCAAACACGACCTAGTCAAAGGCCCGTGTGTCTAACAATGTGGACAATATAAGGCTATTTACCAAGCCTCTTGACCACCCTTATCTACACAACCTAGACAATGGCAACCAAAACCAATCTAAGGCTATCTAATGCAACCAAATCAGCCACAATAAACAACATTCCATTTGTGCATTTTACTCATCCATGAACATAACATTTTTGCATATAAATCAAAATGAATATTAGCCATCATTCAAGGCTTAATACAAAATGAAGGGTTTCCAACCCAAGCCAACACATTTGGCTAGTTCTCAATGACACAAAAATAGTAAAGTCTAAGCCTTATACATGCCATATTCAAAAATACAAATCAAACTATACCGAATGCTTCGATTGATAGTGTGATCAATTTCTCTGACTTTCGTTGATCCTTGAGCTAGATAGATGGCACTATAAGAAAATAGAAAAGGAGAGAGAGTAAGTATAAAGCTTAGTAAGTTGCACATAAATGAATATACAACATAACTTTACCATTCATCAATAAGTAACATAATACACAAGTGGTATAAGCAAAAATTACTCATCAATATTCAATACACCTTATATAGCATATATTAAGCTCACATTTCATACATACCATATAGGTACCTATACCAATCACAACCTGGTTATACTTTCCTTATTAACTTGAAATCATACCTTTCACCACTAAACCATTTGGAACAATATCGGGTACTCATTTACCCTCAAACATGAGGTCAGGTGCTAATGCCATGTTCCAGACATGGTCTTACACAAGTTCTAGCATATCTATGCCGATGCCATGTCCCAGACATGGTCTTACACTGACACATCTCGTAGCCAATGCATGTTCCAGATATGTCTTACACTAGCTTACGTCTTGAGGTTGATGCATGTCCCAAACATGTCTTACACTAGCACTCGTCTCAATGCCGATGCCATGTCCCAGACATGGTCTTACACTGGCTCTCATAATGTGGCCGATGCATGTCCCAGACATGTCTTACACTAGCTCACACAAGTGACCCAAACGTCATGGCATGAATATCCGATTTAATTCCTAAGGTTCAATCGGGAATTCTACTATCTCTATTCTCATCACATTTTCTCATTTCCATAATCAAGCAATTTATTCTATAATAATTTCAATACAATTCAAATACATATATTATTAATGTAGTTGTACTATTTATATACAACTTACCTCGAATTACAAAATGTGGCGACTAGTCGATTTAATTGATCTGTTTGGCTTTCCTCTGATTTAAGTTCAGATTTGGTGACTCTTAATCTATAATCGCAAAATGCACTTATTTAGTCACTAAATAAAATTTAGCAATAAAAAATTCATATCTTTGGTAAAATGACCATTTTGCCCCTAGACTTTGACAAAATGACCATTTTACCCTTAGGCCCGAAAATTGATTTTTATCAAATTTCTTCATATTTTAAGCCTAGCCGAACCCTTTTTACTCTTATAGCAACTCCAAATTCCCACTATTTCACATACTTAACATCTATTTTAGAACTTATGCAATATAGTCCTTTTAGGTGTTTTCATGTTAACACCTTTCACAAAAGTTTTTGATAACACACCCAAGACTTATTTTCTTCCATAAAAACTCAGCAAACATTACAAACCCTTTCATGGCAAAACCCTACACTCTTGATCATTTTGAAAAATAGTACCCTAATTTGAAAGCCCATGTTTCAAGGGTCTCAAAAGTACAAAAATATTCAAGAAAAACCATTAAAATCACTTACTTGAGAAGGCTTAAAGTTGCTGAAATTTCAAGCTCTTAAAACCCCATTTCTTTGCTGAAAATTTCGGTCAAAAGAAAGGTTGGAGAAAATGATAGCTAGGCTTTTTGGCATCATTTTAGTACACCATATGTCATCAACATTACCTAATGTTGACTTTACCTCACTTTCATCTCTCATGGCCGGCCAAGCTATAACAATAGGGTCTAATTTCCCTTTAAAGACCCCCGATCTTTGTTCTCTAGCTATTTGACACTTTTAGCTATCAATTTAGGACTTTTGCATTTTATGTGATTTAGTCCTTTTTCTCAATTGAGCTCACGAGCGTCAAAATTAACTCACCAAATTTTTCATAAATTAATATAAACATGCAATGACTCCAAAATAATAATAAAATAATTTATTCGACTCCGAATTTGTTGTCTTGAGACCACAATTCTGACTAGGCCCTAAATCAGGCTGTTACATTTCTCCCCCTTTAGGGATTTTCGTCCCCGAAAATCTTGACAACGAATAAGTTCGGGTATTGACCTCTCATAGTCTCCTCGGGTTCGCATGTGGCTTCCTCGACTCCATTTCTATGACACAAAAATTTTACGAGTGTAATACTCTTATTTCTTAACTGTTTGACTTCCTAAGACAATATCTTGACCGGCTCTTCGCCATAAGTCAATTCTGGAAGAATCTCAACCTCTGTTGGCCCAGTCACATGCAAAGGGTCTGATCTATATCGGCGTAGCATGGACACATGAATTACGTCGTGAATCTTTTTCAACTCTGGTGGCAAAGCCAATTAATAGGCAACTGGTCCTACTCTCTCGATAACCTTATCAGGTCCTATAAAACGAGAACTCAGCTTGCCTCTCCTACCAAATCTGAGGACTTTCCTCCACAGGGATACTTTCAAAAATACCTTATCGCCCCCTTAAAACTCAATTTCCAGTCATTTCAAATCCGCGTAGGATTCTATCTATCTGAGGCGGCTTTCAAGAAATCACGAATCACTTTAACTTTCTCTTCAGTCTTTTTGATTAAATCGATCCCGTGAATCTGAATCTCTCTGAGCTCAGTCCAATATAAGGGCGTTCGGTACTTTTGCCCATACAAAGCCTCATAAGGCGCCATTTTTAGACTTGTCTGATAACTGTTGTTGTAGGCTAATTCAACCAATGGCAAGTACCTTTCCCAGCTGCCTTGAAACTCGAGAACACAACACCGCAACATGTCTTCTAAAATCTGAATCACTCTTTCCGACTGGTCATCAGTTTACGGGTGAAATGCCGTGCTAAAACTCAATTTTGTTCCCTCTTGTAACTTTTTCCAAAACCTCAAGGTAAATCTTGGGTCCCTATCTGAAACAATCGACAAGAGCACTCTGTGTAGTCTCACAATCTCAAAAACGTACAATTCAGCTAATCTCTCAAGGGAATAGTCAGTACGCACTGGTATAAAATGTGCCGACTTTGTTAGCCTATCCACAACAACCCAAACAACATCTTTTTTCTTCGGGGTTACCGGAAAAGCCGTTACAAAATCCATGGTAATCCGATCCCACTTCCATTTTGGAACTGTTATAGGCTGAAGTAGACCCGAAGGTACTTGGTGTTCAGCCTTCACTTGCTGACACATAAGACACTTGGAAACGAACTATGAAATATCTCTTTTCTTCCTCGACCTCCAATACATTTTCTTCAGGTCGTTGTACATTTTTACACTGCTCGGATGGATGGACAAACGACCACTATGGGCCTCTTGCAGAATCTTCTAAATAATTTCATTGCCCTTGGGTACACAAACTCTATTTTTGAACATTAAACATCCATCAACACCAATATGAAACTCAGATTCATATTCCGTCTCACACTGAGTCATCTTAGCTTGCAACTCCTTATCATCTTTCTGAGCTTCACGGATCTCTTGTAGAAATGTCGGTCTAGCTCTCAACTTTGCTAGGACTGAACCATCGCTGGACATAGCCAACTGAGTATTCATGACTCTCAAGGCGAACAATGACTTTCTACTCAAGGCGTCAGCGACTGTATTCGCCCTTTCTGGGTGATAGTCAATTATTAGCTCATAATCCTTTATTAGCTCTAGCCACCTTTGTTGCCGTAGATTTAATTCCTTCTGTGTCATTAAATACTTTAGACTTTTATGGTCAGTGAATACTCGGCATTTTTCTCCTTACAAATGGTGCCTCCAAATCTTTAATGCAAACACGATGGGGGCCAACTCTAGATCGTGTGTCGGGTAATTTTTCTCATGTGGCTTTAGCTATCTTGAGGTATAGGCTATAACCTTGCCTTCTTGTGTAAGCAGGCACCCCAAACCATTCAAGAGGTGTCGCTATATATCACAAATTCCTTACCCAACTTTGATTGCACTAAACACTAGGGCTTCGGTCAACAAAGCCTTTAATTGCTTGAAACTCTGTTAGCACTTTTTTGTCCATTCGAACTTGACATCTTTTTGCAACAATCTTATCATCGGGGTAGCTATCATAGAAAACCCTTGAACAAACCTTCTATAGTATTCGGCCAAACTCAAAAAGCTTTTAACCTTTGTCACATTTCTTGGAGGTTTCCACTCAACAATGGTTAAAATCTTACTCGGATAAACTCGGATCCCATCACCTGATACAATATGCCCCAAAAATCTGACTTCTCTAAGCCAAAATTCACTCTTATCGAACTTGGCGTACAATTTCTTGTCTCTCAAGGTCTGTAACACAGTTTTCAAATGCTCCACATGTTCACCCTCATCACGCGAGTAAATTAGTATGTCATCAATAAATACGATAACAAACTTATCTAGATACGGTAAAAAAATGCAGTTCTCAGATCCATAAATACCATCAAGGCATTAGTCAAACCAAAGGGCATGACGAGGAACTTATAACGCCCATATCTCATCCGAAACGCAGTGTTTGGTACATCTTGCTCTTTAACCCTTAACTAATAATAGCTAGATCTCAAATCAATCTTGGATAACATCGTGACTCCCGTCAATTGATCAAAAAAATCATCGATCCTTGGTAGAGGATACTTATTCTTTATCGTCACCATGTTTAGTTGGCGGCAGTTAATACATAGCCTCATTGAACCATCTTTCTTTTTCACAAATAACACTGGTGCACCCTACGGTGAATAACTAGGTCTCGCGAAACCTTTATCCGTCAATTCTTGAAGCTGAGCCTTTAACTCCTTTAATTTGGTCGGAGCCATCCTATACGGAGCAATAGAAATGGGTGCCGTACCCAGAACCAACTCGATTCTAAATTCGACTTCCCTCACTGGAGGTAGTCTGGGTAATTCTTCTGAAAACACATCTATAAACTCACAAACCACTAGTACCGGTTCTACCTTCGATTCAGACACTTGAGTATTCAGCACAAAAATGAGATAAGCCTTATATCCTTTCCTCAAATATTTCTCAGCAATCAACGACGATATCATCACGGGTAAATTATTCGACTCATTTGGCCCAACCCTAAGAATATTCCCGTCTTCACATTTCAGTTCAACAAATTTTCTCCCACAGTCCACTACAACACTATAAGAAGTCAACCAATCCATCCCAAGGATTACATCAAATTCATTAAATGACAACAACATCAAGTTAGCCGGGAAACAATGACCCCCAGTTGTCAAAGGATAATTTATACACACTTGGTCTATTAGCACATATCAACCCAAGGGGTTGGACATTTTTATCACAAATTCTGTGGGCTCTACTAACATGTTCATACAGGATATTAATTCCATACAGATATACGAGTGGGTAGACCCCGGGTCAATTAAAGCAACAACGGATATATCATGGATAGAAAAGGTACCCGTGGTCACATCGGGAGACTCTACCTCTTCATAGGCACGAATAGCGTAAGTCCTTACAGGCGCTTTGCCTTTGGACCTCACTGCAACATCTCTTGGCGCACCTCTACTAGTAGCCCCGCTTCCAGGGTTCTTTTGTGGTCTACCCCTCAAAGGAGCATTACTGGCCTTCACTTCTTACTTTCTCTATCTCTCTTCCATTTTGGGATAGTCTCGGATAAAGTGGTCTAGTGATCCACATTTGAAGCACCCTCTTTTTTTACCGTGGCACTCGTCGAAGTGGCGACTTCCACATTGCAAACATTCTAGCCTACTTGGCTTAGCACTACCGACGCTCGCGACAGAAGTGGTCTGGACTCTAGAAGTCGCGTTCTGTTGGTTCTTGTTTCTATTCGAGAACCCCATCGAAGCATTCGATCGGGTAGAGAATTCCTTAAATTTCTTAGATAAGGACTGATGCGATTTCCCTATCTGTCTTTTTCTTGAATCCTGAGACTCAATAGTCGCCTTTCTCCTCTCTTTAACCAACTCTTCCACCTTGTATGCTCTCTCAACGAGCACCACAAATTCTATTAACTCTAACAAATACTCAGATATCCTCATTTAGACCATCCTCAAACCTTTTACACATGGTAGCTTCAGTGGATACACACTCTTGTGCATACTTGCTGAGCCTCACAAATTCATGTTCATATTTCGTCACCGACATTCGGCCTTGTTTTAGCTTTAGAAATTCCTTCCTCTTTTGATCTATGAACCTTTGGATAATATACTTTTTCTGAAATTCTTCCTGGAAGAATTCCCAAGTGATCCTCTCTTTCAGTACAATGGAAACGAGAGTATTCCACCACTAATAAGCCAAATCCTATAAGAGTGACACTGCACACTTTACGCATTCTTGAGGCATGCACGACAATCATCAAATACCCTGATGGTATTTTCTAACCAAAACTCTACTTTCTCCAGGTCGTCATCTAAATTAGCTCAGAATTCCTCGGCCCTCTACTTCCTAATCTTGTCTACTGGAGGCTTCTCCCTCTTGATCATGTTCGCGCCTTGCAGAGCTACCAGGGCATACTGAGGGATCGGAGGAGGTGGAGGAGGTGAAGTGTTTGGATTCGCATGAACGAACTCCGTAAACAAGGCATCCATCATTCAGAGATAGGTTTCTCTAGCCCTTCCACCTTGGCCTATAGTCATGGGCTCACTCTCAACTCGCGCGGTCCCTTCGGCGGGAGCGGCGCATTACTCTCCACGTCATCTGCCGTGGCTCTATTAGGATCCATTTACTATATAAAAAATACAGTTTATAATCGTCAGAAGTCATCACACTATCAATATACAGTTATGGTTTGTATAGCTAGACTCGTACTCTAGCTAGGCTAGTCCCAGAACCAACAAAATCATAACTCTGATACCACTAAATGTAACACCCCACACCCATACCCTTAGTCGGGACGGAATACGAGGCATTATCTAACTTTAAACTCATGCTTGCAAACATTTCTGAGTCACCACAACGCTACTCAAATTGAAACTTTTTCAATTTCTACTTTAAACTGCTTATCGTGGGCCTACGAGCCCTAAATCCACCATGGGAAACTATTTGGAATCAACCCGGGCCCTTAAGCCACCTATAGAAAATTTATCTTTGAAACAGGGCATATGCCCGTGTGGCCATTTTAACATGGTCGTGTTGATGGCCCGTGTAGCTCACACGGCCTAAGCAATACAGGGACACGCTCGTGTCCTCCACTCGTGTGGAATTAATTCTAAATGCATACCTACAGGGGTTTTCACACAGCGTGGCACACGTCTGTTTCCTTAACCCTGTCCTTCACACGGCCATGACACGCCTGTGTCCTAGCCCATGTGCAAAAACCTAGAAATTCTGTTTCTGATGTCAGCAACCTTAAAATGTCAAATGGCCAAGGTACACGCCTGTCTGCTAGGCTGTGTCTTTCACATGGCCGTGTCTCTGCTCGTGTGTTTACTACCATGCATACTTGCTTAAAAAGTTTATGTGCAGGGGACACATGGCTAGACCACACGCCTCTAAGGCAAACCATGTGCCACACACGGCCTAGATACACGTCTGTATGTCTACTCATGGGGACAATATAAGGCTATTTACCAAGCCTCTTAGCCACCCTTATTTACACAACCTAAACAATGGCAACCAAAACCAATCTAAGTCTATCTCATACAACCAAATCAGCACAAATAAACAACATTCCATTTGTGCATTTTACTCATCCATGAACATAACATCTTTGCATATAAATCAAAATGAATATTAACCATCATTTAAGGCTTAATACAAAATGAAGGGTTTCCAACCCAAGCCAACACATTTGGCCAGTTCTCAATGACACAAAAATAGTAAAGTCTAAGCCTTATACATGCCATATTCAAAAATACAAATCTAACTATGCCGAATGCTTCGATTGATAGTGTGATCGATATCTCTGACTTCTATTTATCCTTGAGCTAGATAGGTTGCAGTATAAGAAAATGGAAAAGGAGAGAGAGTAAGTATAAAGCTTAGTAAGTTGCACATAAATGAATATACAATATAACTTTACCATTCATCAACAAGTATCATAATACAAGTGGTATAAGAAAAACTTACTCATCAATATTCAATACACCTCATATAGCATATATTGAGCTCACATTTCATACATACCATATAGGTACCTGTACCAATCACAACTCAGTTATACTTTTCTTGTTAACTTGAAATCATACCTTCACCGTTGAACCATTTGGAACAATATCGGATACTCATTTAGCCTCAAATATTGGGTCAAGTGCTAATGCCATGTCCCAGACGTGGTCTTACAAAAGTTCTAGCATATCTGTGCCGATGCCATGTCCCAGACATGGTCTTACACTGACACATCTCGTAGCCGATGCATGTCCCAGACATGTCTTACATTGGCTTACGTCTCGAGGCTGATGCATGTCCCAGACATGTTTTACACTAGCACTCGTCTCAATGCCAATGCCATTTCCCAGACATGGTCTTACACTGGCTCTCATAATGTGGCCGCGTCCCAAACATGTTTTACACTAGCTCATACAAGCGACCGAAACATCATGGCATGGATATCCGATTTAATTCTTAAGGTTCAATCGGGAATTCTACTATCTCTATTCTCATCACATTTTCTCATTTCCACAATCAAGCAATTTATGCTATAATAATTTCAATACAATTCAAATACATATATTATTAATGTAGTTGTACTATTTACATACAACTTACCTCGAATTGCAAAATGTGGCGACTAGTTGATTTAATCGATCTGCTTGACTTTCCCTCGGTTTAAGTTCGAATTTGGTGATTCTTGCTCTATAATCCCAAAATGCACTTATTTAGTCACTAAATAAAATTTAGCAATAAAAAATTCATATCTTTGGTAAAATGACCATTTTGCCCCTAGACTTTGACAAAATGACCATTTTAACCCTAGGCCCAAAAATTGATTTTTATCGAATTTGTTCTTATCTTAAGCCTAGCCGAACCCTTTTTAATCTTATAGAAACTCCAAATTCCCACTATTTCACATACTTAACATCTATTTTACAACTTATGCAATATAGTCCTTTTAGGTGTTTTCATGCTAACACCTTTCACAAAAGTTGTTCATAACACACCCAAGACTTATTTTCTTCCATAAGAACTTAGAAAACATTACAAACTCTTTCACGGAAAAACCCTACACTCTTGATCATTTTGCAAAATAGTACCCTAATTTGAAAGCCCATGTTTCAAGGGTCTCAAAAGTACAAAAATATTCAAGACAAACCATTAAAATCACTTACTTGAGAAGGCTTAAAGTTGCTGAAATTTCAAGCTCTTAAAACCCCATTTCTTTTCTAAAAATTTCAATCAAAAGAAAGGATGGAGAAATTAAAATGATAGCTAGGCTTTTTGGCATCATTTTAGTACACCTTATTTCATCAACATTACCTAATGTTGACTTTACCACACTTTCATCTCTCATGGCCGGCCAAGCTATCACAATAGGATCTAATTTCCCTTTAAAGACCTCCAATATTTGTTCTCTAGCTATTTGACACTTTTAGCTATCAATTTAGGACTTTTGCATTTTATGCGATTTAGTCCTTTTTCTCAATTGAGCTCATAAACGTCAAAATTAACTCACCAAAATTTTCACACACTAATATAAACATGCAATGACTCCAAAATAATAATAAAATAACTTATCTGACTCCAGATTTGTGGTCCTGAGACAATTATTATGACTAGGCCCTAAATCGGGCTGTTACACTTGCACTACACGGCCGATGACATGCCCATGTGCCTTGGCTGTGGTCGAAACTAACTTGGGTCACACGGCTAATCTCACGCCCATGTGTCTAGCCCGTGTACCCTTCGAAATGGCCACACACGCCTATGTGCCAAGGCTGTGTGCCTCACATGGTCACTAGACACGCCCGCGTGTCTAGGACGTTCTCTAGACTGACTTTAAAATGTAGGACTACCTTAGGGGACACACGGTCGTATAACATAGCTGTGTGTCACACATGACCGAGACACACGCTCGTGTCTCTGCCCATGTGGACAAAAATAAGCCATTTGAAAAGCCAATTTGCTACCCTACAATCATGCATACAACTCAACCTATTTGGTACCATTTCAAGTCATTTATAAGAAACCAAAACCCACCAAAACATATACATAACATACCATGTATAATCAACCATTTCAACTAATCATTTCCATATTTGAATTATACCAAATTATCACAATTTACCATTACTCAAACTTTGATAACTAAAGAAAACAACATCCGTTTAACTATATCTACCCCTATGACAAACATACTAAAACAAGCCAACATATAAAGACATTATTTGCATCACATTAATCACTTATCAAGCACTTAACTTAAGCCAATTTAATTGGCTAAAACATATCAATATTTACATCATTAACAAGCCAAATCACATGGCTGTCATCATAGTTCAAACATACCAAAATAACACTAGCCTATACATGCCATATACCATATATACAAGCTTCAAAAGTACCAAGAAATGATTGATAGTGTGATGATGCTCTTGACGATCCCCGAGTCCAAGCTAGCTTTGATTATCTATAAAACATAAACAATAACACACAATAAGCTTCATAGCTTAGTAAGTTCATAATTAAGAAATTCAATTCATCAAATAAATATAATTCAATCTTATAGACATTACAAAACAATATCTCATTAACACAAACCTTCCTATCATGTCTCAAAACATGATTCATTAACATCTCATTGATCTTTCTCAATGCAATGCTCAAACAAGTTTTGTACGTACCTGTACTACCCCGTACTAATCTCTTCCTTAAACAAATCATTCTTTTATTCGTTGTACCATTAGGGGTAAAAATTGGTCACTCACGAATCACAATCGATAAGTACCTATACCATGGCTCGTAGCCAAATCAAGGTAACTCCTTTCAAAATACCTATATCATGGCCCATAGCCAAATCAAGGTATTATTCGCACCCGAAGTGCCTATACATGGCCTAAAGCCAATGTATTAACTTAATGACATTACATTATCATCATCATTATACTTAAAGTTTAACCGAGAAGTTTCGCTTGTCGATTTAATTGTTGAACACTTCCGTATAATCTTATTCACAATTCAAACATTATCCAAAATCTCATAAACACATTTTATGCAATATCAAAGCATATAACATTCATTTATAATTAAATGAACACCTACAAACTTATCTCAATCGTAGAAACAATAAAACTAGCCAATTAAATGAGTACTTTGTTCTTGCCTCGATCTAAGTCTGAGTTCCTTTTTTCTTTATCTATATAAATTCAAATTTAACTCTTTTATTAAAGAAATCATTCAATTTCTAACGCCCTAAATTTTGGGCATAGAATTATTAGGTCTTGAGCATGGGAATAATTAGGTGGCTGCACATAAATGTTTAATTGTGCAAGAAAGTGACACAATTACATGTCTGCTTCAGTGGTTAAGTGTCCTTGGAAGTGTTTGAGAAGTCTTGGGTTCAATCTTAGGCATGTGCAAAAGTTTTGTTTTTAAAAGGTTTAAACCCTATCCCTAGTCAATAGGCTTATAAATAAATGTAGGTAAAGTATGACAGAATGGTCCTGCTGGTCTAGGGGATAGGTGGCGTGTGGTAGTTACTTGAGGTCTGATGTTCTAATGCTAGTAGGCGCATGGTGGTGTTTTATTTTGCTGTTGGCCATAGGAGAGTTCTAGTTTGACTGAAACTTGTGTGTTTGAAGAGTGTGGGGAGTTGTGGCCAAATTTTAGGAGATTGTTAAGGGAATTTCGGTTGTTAGGGGGATTTGGGGAGTGATTTGAGGAGTGGATTAGGGAATGGGATGAGATAGAACTGAATTGAACTCTGTTTTTCCTAAATTTCAGACTCTTTTTCCAAATTCCCAAAGGTCTGATGGCAAAGAAACCTTTCCCCTTAGCCGAAATCTGTTCTTTTGGCAATTCGACTTTACCTTATTTTTCTCTTCTTCTCTCTGAAATTTTTGATAACTATGTTCTTCTCTGCCGTTCTACATTTCTCTCTCCCCTCTGTACTTTGCTATTTGTTTTCTTCTTCCTCAAACCCTTCTCCTGTTCCGAGTGTGTGTTAGTTGTGTTCTTGTTCTCTAGCTGAACCTTTCATCAATTTCAGCTTTGAGCTATTGGTTTCTCAAACTTCAGTTGATTATCTCGCGCCTATTGATTCTGGTTGTTTCTTCTTCTTTTACCCTCTCTGCGTCAACTCTTTCTATACTGCTTTGCTGTTTTTGGGTGATAATTTATTCTGCGACTTTGCAGTTAGTAGGTGGTGTTTCATTTTGGTTTCAATTTAGTCATGCGGTATTGGTTAACGAGTGTTTCAATTTGATTGTGGAAATTAAAAGTTATTCATTTTCAATAGTTTAAGTGGGCGGGTCTCGGTTGTTCAAACATGGTATGTGAATGCGGTGAAGTGATTATGTATTTTGTGTTGAGTCGTTTTAAATTCATTAGACATATAGTTAATCATTTGTTATGATTGAACTTAGATTTGGAGGGCTTGAGGATTGAGTACGCGGTTCATAACCAGGTGTGTAATCATACTGCCACAATATTGAATCGGCAAAAGTCGAAATAGGGGACCATCGATGCTACACGAGTGTGCGCTCGCTCGTGTAGTAATTTGAATGCATACGCATGAGCATTTAATCGTAGAGGCCACCATGAGCGATTTCATGGGCTCAGGCTATTTTAGGCCCTTTTGGGCCGAACTGGGCTGTGTGGGCCCCACGTGCACGTAGGCCCCACACAGGTAAACCAAACGAATGTGTGGAGAATATTCGGCCAGGCTGTGTAATCTACATGGCCAAGGCCATTTCTGGGCTATGTGGGCCACACGGGCGTATGGGTTCACATGGGCTTGTAATTTGAGCTTTGGGCCCATTTTTACTGTTTGACTATTAAGGTTGCACGGGTCGCCCGAGATGACTGTGAACCTTCTGTTGGGTCGGTAAGCATACTTGGACCATTAATCGATAAAATAACTATTTTTCCCTTATGGGTAAAATGACTATTTTGCCCTTATGTGATAAAATGACTATTTTGCCCTTATGGGGTAAAATGATTGTTTTGCCCTTATGGGGTAAAATGTTGGTAAGATTACTGTTTTACCCCTATGTGATGTATGTTTATATTTTAGCATGCTATGTAACTGTATTGAACACATGTATAATATTATGACATGTTGCATGATGCATTGCATGGGGATGGGCTTTTATATGATTGGAGGAAGTGTACTGTATTGGCTGCTCTGCTGCAAATCACTGATGGCTCTAAGCGTATTATACTGGCAGCTCTACTGTGAATACTATTTAGTGCCACAACTGGTGCTACATGGAGTGTAAGGATGGGTGGGTTGATTTTATCCCCACATGGAGTGTAGGGTTGGACGGAGATAGAGTGTAGAGGCTGGATGGGTAGGACTTGCATACTGTTTATTGGTACTGCATTGTTTATGGTTACTGCACTGTTTACGTTACTGCATTATTTACTATTACTGCAATGGGCCAAGGCCCGAACACATGACTGTTTCTGTATTGAGATGGGCTAAAGCCCAAACTGATATTGTCACTGTTACTAAAAAGGGCTTAGGCCCAGACTGTGCTTGTTTCTGACTGTTTGCTTATATGGGATTACACACTGAGTTTTTGTAAACTCACCCATCTGTTTAACTATACAGGTAATCCCCAACCTTAGGGGGATCGGTGCTACGAGGGACTCAATGGTGGCCACACAATTGCATTTGCTTTCTTATTGATTTTTAATTTATAAGTAATTTAATTTGGGTATTTGTTTATGTAATAAGGCCTCTATGGATTTTAACTTAAATTTGGGTTTTTTTTTATTTTCTTGGGTTTATAACTGCTAGTAGTAGGAAAAGACGCGTGTTTTCAAAAAGATAAATGTTTTTCCCAAAACGCCACGTTTACGTGACATATTTTAAAAGCTTCCGCAACAAACGATGTTTTAAAAAGTAATGACAATTTTAATATGATTAGCATTTTGCTAAGCGACTTGAGTTTTAAACTAAACGAACCTCTATAAGAACATAAAAAGAGGATAAGTTGAGAATGGGTTTTACAATATTGTACTTTGCGAAAAACACTTCAATGTGACATTACCAGATTCAGCTATAACGTGCAGGCTGGGTTTGAGGTGTTACACAATTCAATCCATATACACATATTTAGGGCATTTTGCAAATTAGCCCTCACATTTTCACATTTACACTTTAGTCCCCAATTCATAAAATCACAAAATACACATAATTTCATATTACACATGCTAGGCCAAATTTTCCTCTAGCCCATATAAGCCCATATATTTCATTTATTTTACATTTTAGTCCCTCAAAATCTCATTTTCACAATTTAGCACAAATTACTCAAATTCATCAAAAATTCAAATACAAAACATATTAGTCTAACACATGTCTTTCATTTTCCATCACTTAACATCACAAAGCTCGCAATTTCATAAATGGCTCAACTCAAAATCTTCATCAATTTTTTAAATTCAAGCATGGGCTAGCTAGAGTACTAAGCAACAATTACAAAAACATAAAAATCATAAAAAACGGATCAAAAACCATACCTTAATCACAAATTTTCTTAGCCAAACCCTAAGAACTCTTTTTCTTTCTTTTTCTTTCAATTTTCGACAACAAAGATGAACATATCACCAATTTCATGTTTTCTTTTATTTAATATTTAATTTATGCATAATTTACTAGTTTACCCTTGGCTATTTAACTTATAATTCATTTAATGGTTGTCCATATTTGTCCATGCATATTTCTAATGGTTAAATTACATCATAAGGACTTCATATTATAAAAGCCATAACAATATAGCACTTTAACAAATAGCTAGTCACTTTTGCACTTTACGCGATTAAGTCCTTTTCTCAAATCAAACATACAAACGATAAAATTAACTCACGAAATTTTTACACATACATACTCACATGCTATAAACACCAAAAATAATATAAAAATAATTTTTTGAACTCGGATTTGTGGTCCCAAAACCATTATTTTGACTAGGGTCTAAACCGAGCTGTTACACAGGGTCTTACACGAAATCATAATACAATGCCAATGCCCCAGACATGGTCTTACATGTAATCACAATACAATGCCAATGTCCCAAGATGGTCTTACATGTAATCACTTCTCGATTACCTAATGTCATGACATTCGTATCCTATACTATTCCTAAGGTTCGTACGGGACTTTCAGATATCATAACTCTGTCGTGTCTTGCTCGTAATTGCTCGTTCAACATTTATAACATTTCAATGACAAATAAACACATGTAATTCTATTTAAAGACATTTATTTGCATATGAACTTACCTCATAGTCGGAATAGAGGGACCGAATCGACTATTCGATAACTTTTGATTTCCCCCGATCTAAATCTGATTTATTTCATTCTTGATCTATATACATTCAAAATTAACTCTTTTATTCATCAACATATTCAATTTAGTCCACAAACACATATTTTGGAATTTTTACACTTTGGCCCCTAAAGTTACACATTTATTAAATTTAGTCCCTATTTCATAAATACACAAAATTCAAAAAATTCAATAATACCCATGCTTAGCTGAATTCTCTATAGGTCCCTAGCAGCCCATATTTCACATTTATTTCACATTTCAACCCTTCAATTTGCACTTTTCACAATTTAAACCTTATTTGACATTTTTGTCAAAAATCACTTAACAAAACTTTAATATCTATCATCAAGCTTTCAAAATTCATCAATAATCATTCAAAAGCTCAAGAATTAATCAATGGCAACTGAAAAATTCATCAACAACTTCATAAATTAAGGTACGGGCTAGCTAGTACTCAAAGCAACGATCATAAAAACATAGAAATCATAAAAAATCGAGCTCAAAACATACCTCAATTAAGATGAACAAGGGCCGAACCTTCAAAGCTCTCAAAACCCTTATTTTATTTTTTTTTTCGGTTGAAAATGAAAAATATGAACACATTTGAACTTTGGTTTTGTTTAATTATGATTTATTTAACCAATTACTAAAATGACCTTATTTAATAACATTTAAAAACACATAATGGATGGCTATTCATGTCAATTTCCACTATCCATCATCTATTTACAACATAAGATTTCACATTTAGTAAGCCATGGAAATTAGACACCTTTATAAAATAGAATGTAACTTTGCATTTTACGCGATTTAGTTCTTTTTCTCAAATTGAGCTATTAAACAATAAAATTAACTCATGAAATTTTCACACATATATATTCACATGCTATAAACACCAAAAATAATATTAAAATAATTTTACGACCTCGAATTTTTGGTTCCAAAACCACTGTTCTGATTTAGCTAAAATCGTGTTGTTACAACTCTCCCCCCTTAAAGATTTTCGTCCTCGAAAATCTTACCAGTGAATAGGTTTGGATATTGCTTTCTCATATCATCCTTGAATTCCCACGTAGCTTCTTCTACCCCATGTCGATGCCATAATACTTTCACTAACGCTATTCTTTTATTTCTCAGCTCTTTGATCTCACGAGCTAGAATTCGGATCGGTTATTCACTGTACGATAAATCTGACTAGATCTCAACTTCGATTGGGGAAATAACATGCGAAGGATCAGATCTGTATCTTCGTAGCATCAATACATGAAATACATTATGAATCTTTTCTAACTTAGATGGCAATTCTAGCCGATAAGCCACTGGTCCAACTCACTCGATAATCTCATACGGCCCGATGAATCTTGGACTCAATTTGCCTTAACGACTGAATCAAAGGATTTTCTTCCACAGTGAAACTTTCAAAAACACTCTATCCCCAATCTGAAACTCAATATCTTTCCATTTCAAGTTTGCATAAGATTTTTATCGATCCGTTGATGCTTTCAAACTATCACGGATCACTTTCACTTTTTCTTCTGTTTCTCTGATCAGATCAACCCTGTGAATCTTATTCTCGCTAAGTTCAGTCCAGTACAATGGCGTTCGACACTTCTGACCGTATAGAGCTTCATGAGGTGCCATTTTAATACTTGATTGAAAACTATTGTTATATGCGAATTCAATCAACGGAAAATACTTTTCCTACGAACTTTCAAACTTAAGAATGCAACATCTCAACATATCCTCGAGTATCTGCATAACTCGTTCAGATTGACCATTCGCCTGCGAGTGAAATACGGTACTAAAATGTAGTTTTGTACCCAATGCATCTTGCAGTTTCTTCCAAAACCTTGATGTGAACCTCGGATCTCTATCCGAAACAATAGAAACAGGTACTCTATGTAATCTCACAATCTCAAAGATATACAACTCAGCTAACTTTTCAAGTGAATAATCTGTATGCACAGTAATAAAATGAACTGATTTTGTCAATCGGTCAACAACAGCCTAGATTGCATCTTTTTTACTCAGAGATAGGGCTAAACCTGAAGCAAAATCCATAGTTACTCTATCTCATTTCCACTCGAGAATCATAATCGATTGAAATAAACCAGATGATACTTGATGCTCAGCTTTAACTTGCTGACAAATTAAACATTTAGAAACAAACTCTGAAATGTCATGTTTCATACCATGCCACCAATAGAGCTGTTTCAAATTGTTATACATTTTTTTACTTCCCGGATGAACAGATAAATGACTACTATGTGCTTCGTTCAGAATCATCCGAATTAACTTTGAATTTCTCGGAACATATATTCGACCTTTGAATCTTAAATAGTCATCTGAATCAACTTGAAACACTGAATCAGGATTCAAATCACATTGAGCTCGTTTTGTTAACATTCCATTATCAACTTTTTGAGCTTTTCAAATCTGCTGTAAAAATAATGGTCTCGCTTTCATCTCAGCTACAATTGAACCATCATTACACAAAGCTATCTGAGTGTTCATCGCATGTAGAGTGAATAGGGATTTTTGGCTCAAAGCATCAGCAACAACATTAGTCTTTCCCAGATTATAATCGATAACTAATTCTTAATCTTTTAGCAATTCTAGCCATCTCTGCTCTCTCAAGTTCAAATCTTTTTGAGTCATCAAATATTTCAAACTCTTGTGATTTGAGTAAACATGGCATTTCTCACCGAATAGATAATGACACCAAATCTTTAATGCAAATTCAATGGCCGCTAACTCTAAATCATGCGTCGGGTAATTCTTTTCATGTCGCTTCAACTGTCTTGAGGCATAAGCTATAAATTTGCCTTCTTACATCAAAACGCAGCCTAGACCATTCAATGATGCATCACTATAAATCACAAATTCTTTACTCGATTCTGGCTATACTAACACTGGAGCTTCAATCGAAAGAGCTTTCAGCTGATCAAAACTTTTCTAACACTTATCTGATCACTCAAATTTTACATCTTTCTAAAGCAATCTCATCAACGGAGTTGCAATCATCGAAAAGCCTTTCACAAATCGTCTATAATAACCAGCTAGTCCCAGAAAACTGCAGACTTCGGATACATTTCTCAGAGGATTCCAATCTATAATTGTAGATATCTTGTTTGGATCGACACGAATACTCGATGCTGACACAATATGCCCCAGAAAACCAACCTCATGCAACCAGAATTCACATTTACTAAACTTTGCATATAACTGTTTATCACGCAGAGTCTGTAATACAATTCTTAAATGCTCGGCATGCTCAGTTTCATCTCTCGAATATATCAATATGTCATCAATAAACATAACAACAAATCGATCTAAGTACGGTCTGAAAATACGGTTCATTAAATCCATAAAGACAGCTGGTGCATTCATTAATCCAAAAGGCATAACCAAAAATTCATAGTGACCATACCTCGTTCTAAATGTAGTCTTTGGCACATCAGAGTCTCTAACCCATACGATCTCAAATCTATTTTTGAAAACACTGTAGCCCTTTTTAATTGGTGAAACATCAGTTCATGGTAGAGGATATTTGTTTTTGATCGTCACTTTGTTAAGTCGTCAGTAGTCTATACACATTCTCATCGTGCCATCTTTCTTTTTCACAAACAACATAGGAGCACCCCAAGGCTAGAAACTCGGTCTTGCAAATCCTCTATTAGTCAACTCTTGCAATTGAGATTTCAATTCTTTTAACTCTGTCGGAGCCATTCTGTATAGACCTATCAATATAGGAGTTGTTCCCGGCACTAAATCAATACCAAATTCAACCTCTCGAATTGGTGGTAAACCCGGTAACTCTTCAGGAAACTCATCCGTATATTTACACACAACTGGAACTGATTCTATCTTCTTTTCAGTCACTTTTGTATCAAGCACATAAGCCAAGTAAGCTTCACAACCCTTTCTCACATATTTCTGAGCTAACATCGATGAAATCACTATTGGTAAGCCATTTAGATCATCTAATTCAATCTGGATAATCTTATTATTCTAACATGTCGAATCAATCATCTTTCTTTTGCAATTCACAACAGCATCATGCAGTGTTAGCCAATCCATATCCAGAATTATATCAAATTAGTCAAATGGTAACAACATAAAATCAATTGGAAAACAAAAATCTCAAATCATCAACAGACAGTTCTTGCACACTTTATCAACCAACACACACTTGCCTAAGCGGTTCGATACTCTAATTACAAATTCAGTAGACTCTATAGGCAAAGTCTTACTGGATACTAAATTCAACATATATATGAATGAGTTTATCCTGGATCTATCAATGCAATAACTTTAGTATCATAGAGAGTAAAAGTACCGGTAATAACATCTGGAGATGAAGCTTCTTCACAAGCGCAAATAGCGTAGGCTTGTGCAGGTGCTTTAGCCTCTGACCTCACAGTAGAATCTTTAGTTGTTTTCTGGCTACCACTCACATTTCTTGTGTTTCTGGGTGGTCTACCTCTAGCTACAGTGTTACTCGACCTCGTATTCTATACTGTATCTTGCTCAGCCAACTCTAGGCAATCACGGATAAAATGATCCAATGATCCACATTTAAAACAAGCCCTATCATTCAATCTACAATCACCAAGATGTCGTTTGTCACAATGTTTACATTCAAGTCGGTTAGGTCTCGTACTCCCAACACTAGCTATCGAAGTAGCTGGAGTTTTGAAGCTTGACTATTGTCTCACTCGATCTCTATTTGAATGTCCCACATATGCATTGGAACGATTAAACGAGTCTCAGAATTTCTTTAATGCAAATTGATATGGCTTACTCATTGATCTCTTTCTCGAATCTCTAGCTTCTGAGTCTGCCTTTCTCTTTTCTTTGCTGAGATCCTCAACTTTACAAGCCCGTTCAACTAAAACAACAAATTCTTTGATTTCCAGAATCCCAACTAGAAGTTTTATATTTTCATTCAACCCATCAATGAACCACTTACACATAATCTATTCGGTAGAAACATATTCCCGAGCATATTTCAATCGTACAAATTCTCTTTCGTACTTGGTCAGAATCATTCTGCCTTGTTTCAATTCTAGAAACTCTTTGTGTTTTTTATCAAGAAATTGCTGACTTATAAACTTCTTTCCGGATTCAAATTGGAAAAACTCCCAGGTGACTCGTTCCTTCGGAACTGCAGATATCAACGTTTTCCACCAATAGTATGCATTATCTCTGAGTAAAGATACAACACACTTGATACATTCATCTGGAGTACAGGACAATTCATCAAATACTCTGATTGTGTTCTCGAGCCAGAACTTAGCCCTCTTAGCATCATCATCAACTGTAGCCCAAAACTCTTCAGCCTCGTGTTTACATATCTTATCCACTGGCGGCTTACTCAATCAAATTAGATCTAACACTTGTGGCACAATTGGGACCTGTTGAGGAACAAGTAGGGGTAAAGGTTGTTGAGCAGCTTGATTCATTCGAACAAACTCTGTGAACCACTCACTCATCATTTGGAAGAAGGCTTGCTTAGCCTCTCCCCCTTGGCTACTTGAAATAGGCCTAGAATCGACTGGCGCTGCCCCTTGAGTGGGAGCGAGCGCATTACTTTCAACGTCGTCAGCTATTGCTCAATCGAGATCCATTTGCTATATAAAAACACATTTTAACTATCAAGAATCATCACACTATCGCAGTTTATATATATGGCATGTATAGCTAGACTCTCACTCGCTACATTAGTCCTAGAATCAACTAACCGTAGCTTTGATACTAATTAAATATAACACCCCTAACCCATATTCATAGCCAAAATAGGGTTACGAGGCATTACCAATCGATCACAACATAAATCATACATTTTCACATAAACATCAATCTAACATAATCATATTGTCTCTTATAAGGTTCTACGAGACCTTAAAACATGCTTAAACGAGGTTCGGGACTAAACTGATAACATATGAAAACTTTGGGAGACTTAGAAAATTTTCAAGCATTCAAGGGTCACACGCTCATGTGAATAGGCCGTGTGAGGCACACGGCCACCAGACACGCCCATGTCACAAGCCGTGTGAAAACAGGGCATACATACTAACTTGCACCACACAGCCGGAGACACGCCTGTGTGCCATGGCCATGGGAAAACTGGAGGGGTTACTGACTTGGGTAACACGGCCGACCACACGCCCATGTGCTAGCCCGTGTGCTACACATGGCCAGTAGACACACCTGTGTGTCTAGGACGTGTCAAAACTATAGGGTATACTAACTTAAATTCGAAGAGTACCTTAAGGGACATACGGCTGTGCTGCATAATCGTGTGTCACACACGGCTAAGACACATGCCCGTGTCTCTGCCCGTGTAGACAAAAATAGGCCATTTGAAAAGCCAATTTGCCACCATTTTATCATGCACACCCAAACCACAACAACTTGCATCATTTATATACATTTAAAGGCAACCAAGACATGCCATTTAATACACAAAACGTGCCATTTTATTCACAACCATTTCAATACTCAAAACCATGATCAAAATCATATTGAAACATTATGTCAAAACCAAATATTGCATTTATCTCCTCTATGCATTTTCTCAACATTTTATCACCTATTTTAATATTACAAAACATTCCATCACAACATTTTATAATCAAGCCACATATCATCTTTGAAGCATTAACAACTAACCAAATGAGAAACCATTTAGCTATATCCACAACTATGGAAAACATACCAAAATAAGCCAACATATAAGGCATTATATACATCAAATATATCACTTATCAAACACATAACTTAAACCAACTCAAATGGCCATACACCAACATTTATAAGCCAAATCTCATGGCTATAATCACAACTCAAAACATACCAAGATGACAATAGCCTATACATGCCATATACCATATGTAAAAAACTTCAAAAGTACTCGATAGTGTGATGATGTTTTTAATGATCCCGAGTCAGAGTTAGCTTCAATAATATATCAAACATGGAAAGAACACACAAAGTAAGGTTTAAAAGCTTAGTAAGCCATATACAAATAAATTTTACCACATGAATGACAACATTTCTATCAATAGGCCAAACACAAGTAACACATATAGATATACAAACCTTTCTCAATGAATACATATTCAAATTCACCTGTAATTCCATCAACCACTTTTCTTTCCAATTCTCGTATGAATCTTGTATGTACTTGAATGTTTAGCCCATTAACATATTCTTTCTCGACTTGTCTTTGCCCTTTGAACTATTTGGAATCCTTAAGGATACTCGAAAATCACATAAGAGTGAATAATGCCATATCCCAGATATGGTCTTACATGTTATCACATATCAGCGCCACTGTCCCAGACAGGGTCTTACATGAAATCATAATACGATGCCAATGTCCCAAACATGGTCTTACACGTAATCACAATACAATACCGATGTCCCAGACATGGTCTTACATGTAATCACATCTCGATAACCTAATGTCATGACATTCGTATCCTATACTATTCCTAAGGTTTGTACGGGGCTTTCGGATATCATAACTCTGTCGATTCTTACTCGTAATTGCTCGTTCAACATTTATAACATTTCAATGACAAATAAACACATGTAATTCAATTTAAAGACATTTATTTGCATATGAACTTACCTCGTAGTCAGAATAGAGGGACCAGATCTACTATTCGATAACTTTCGATTTCCCCCAATCTAAATCCGATTTCTTTCATTCTTGATCTTTAAATTGAATGTGTTGATGAATAAAAGAGTTAATTTTGAATGTATATACGATTTAGTCCTTTTTACTTATTTTACTAAATATACATTAATACATAGTTTACAATTTTACCTTTGATCATTAAACTATTTATTCATCAAATATAAGGCCATTTATGTCAACTTCCACTATCAATGGTCTAATATCGACATAAGGACCTTTCATTTAATAAATCATAGCAATTAAACAATTTTAACGTATAGCATGCCACTTTTGCATTTTACGCGATTTAGTCCCTTTTCTCAAATTGAGCTATTAAACGAGAAAATTAACTCACGAAATTTTCACACGTATATATTCACATGCTATAAACTCCAAAAATAATATTAAAATAATTTTACAACCTCGAATTTGTGGTTCTAAAGCCACTATTCCAATTTAACTAAAATTGGGTTGTTGAAGGATTATTTGAAGGTCATATTAAAATTTCGTTAAGAAAATTTTAACTTTAAAGGCTTAATTAAGTAAAAAGGACTAAATCATAAAGGTTGCAAAAGTGAGTATCTATTAGTTAAAGGAGCTAAATAGCCAAGGAAAGGAAAGTTAATGGGCTTAGATGGTAATTATACCATATATGTGGACAAATATGGACATGAAATAGTTGTTTTGTAAGTTAATAACCAAGGTTAAAATGGTAATTTAGTAAGTAAATTAAAACAAAAGATATTAAAACATGTTAACACCTTTTTATTTTGTCTTCAACTGATTGTAAAGAGGGGAGGAACTCCATTGTTGAATGCTTGTTTAGGCTAAGCTTGTTTTAGTGCATGGTATGTGTTTTTCAACTCATTTTTAATCATTTTTATGTTTTTGAGTTTGTATTAGCTGTAACACCCCTTACCCGTGTCCAACGCTGTAACGCCCCGTACCCGAGACCGTCGCCGGAGTCGAACACGAGGTGTTAACAGACTTAATTCATTACTTAAACAGCTCAAACAATTTATTTTTAAAATTTTCAGTCAAGCTAACAATCTGCGTCATACTCGCTTAAAAATTCATATCTCGAGTTACGAAACTCAAAATCCAATTCTGTAAAATTTCCCTGAAACTAGACTCATATATCTACTTATTAATTTATTTCTAGAATTTTTGGTCGATCCAATTAGTACAGTTTATTAGTTAAATTATCCCTTGTTTCAGGGTTCGACTGCTCTGACCTCTGTGTATTATGAATCAGATATCTCCCTGTACAGAGTTTCAATGACTATGCCGTTTATTTCTAATAAAACTAGACTCAATAAGGAATCTTTACATATAAATCATGACTTCTAATTATCCTTGAAAAATTTATGGTGAATTTCCAAAGTCAGAACAGGGGACCAGAAATCGCTCTGGCCCTATTTCACAAAAAATTAAACATCTCATAAAATATAACTCATATACCTGTTTTGCTCCATCCATATGAAAATAGACTCATAATTATTAAATTCCATATTTTATTCACCATCTAATTGTATCTCTACTATTTTTAATGATTTTTCAAACTCACGTCACTGCTGCTGTCTGAATCTATTTTATGGTAAATTTTACCTATTTCATGTTTTCCATGGATTAGCTAGTAATTTAGCATACATAACACCAAATATGATCATGATTAGCCATTCCAATGGCTAATCATTACCAAGCATTTCCTTACCACTCAATAACCATATCATAAGACCATATATACAAAATGATTATAATGCTACTCAAAATATGCATGCCATTATGCCAAGATGGTATACGGATATAGTGTGAGCATGCCTCCGACCGTTCCCGATTTCTGAGCTGGCTTGTCAACACTACAAGGAATGAAAAGGAGGAAGTAAGCATAAATGCTTAGTAAGCTCACATGCAAATAGCAAGTAACACAACTATATAAGCAAACATAAAACATCATTTGCATAATCATCACCGAGACATTCATATCACATTTTCATTTATCATCTTACCATATTGTTGTTATATCGAGTTTTCAACCCGAGGATTAAGTACATACCTGTTCAAAGTATTCATTTCACAACACTTACCAATACGTCCCTTTCATCTCGAGTATTCCTCCATTTGAGTAGAATTTTACCCGTTGAACACATCGGAATATAATTCGGATACATGGAGAGTTTGCACATAAGTACCACATATGTAGCCAAGCTACCATGTAACCTGCCCATAAGTGAACTCGGACTCAACTCAACAAGCTCGGGCGTTCGCATCCATAAGTGAACTCGGACTTAACTCAACGAGCTCGGATGCCTAGTTACATCTCTTGAACTCGGACTCAACTCAATGAGTTCGGATGCTCAACCATCCTAGTGACATGTCACTTGTATCCTAATCTATTCCTAAGGTTCAAACGGGATTTTCCTCGAACACATCTCCTTGCCATCTTCCGTAAAATACCGAAACCAATACTCGGTAGTACTTTATATTTAACAATTAATACACATAATTTGCATTTTATTTGAAAATAACCACAAAGCATAATATTTCATGATAAAAATCAGCATCATCTCATATAAACAACATTAAATTTCTTAAAATGAAAATTATGTTACTACATTTACACATGAACTTACCTCGTATGCGAAAATGGCTACTTTTACCATTTCGTCCACAACTTGGTATTTTCCCCATTTTAGCCCGAATTTTAGTTTTCCTTGCTCTATCATTTAAAATATAGTCTAATTAGGACTCACATTATTCAAATTGACCCAAAATCATATTTTGGCAAAATTACAGTTTTGCCCCTAAACTTTTGCATATTTACACTTTTGCCCCAAAGCTCGTAAATTAAACTTCAGCCTATTTTCTTATGTTTTATGACATGCTGATCATTTTTCCCTTCTATGGCAACATCAAATTCTCACTCTAACATGTACTTATGACTATTAGGTATTTTTACCGATTAAACCCTTTTTCTAGTTTTCGCTTAAAACCGAGTAGCACAAGTTGTCTAACATAATTTAAAACCTCATATTCTATCATAAAACACCAAAATACACAAATTTCACCTATGGGTATTTTTACAAATATGAACCCTAGGTTGAATTATTGCTAGCATAAGCTTAATCGAGCTACCGGGACTCCAAAAACCTAAAAATCATTAAAAACGAGGCTAGAACAGACTTACAATCAAGCTTGGAAGCTTGAAAAACCCTAGCCATGGTTTCTCCTTGCTATATTCGGCCATGGGGTTGAAGATGAGCAAAATTGGCTTTTAATTTTGTATTTTAATTCATTTTACCCCTAAATGACCAAAATGCCCTTACTACTAAACTTTCCAAAAATTCCATCCATGTCCAATTTTTGTCCATAGACTTATAAATTGGTAAAATTGCTATTTAAGACCTCCTAATTAATATTTCAAAACAATTTCATACTAGAAACTTCTAGAATACAAGTTTTACAAATTATTCGATTTAGTCCCTAATTTCAATTTAAGCACTTTATGCAAAAAATTTCTTCACGAAATTTTCACACAATCATGCAATCATATCATAGACCCAAAATAATCATGAAATAATTATTTTTATCTCGGATTTTGTGGTCAAGAAACCACTATTACGACTAGGCCCAAAATCAGGATATTACAAATGCCTAGACAGGATAAAAGGAATTACCGGACTTGAACATACACTAATATATAAAATTGGGCCATAAAATTTTGTTTAAA
This sequence comes from Gossypium hirsutum, assembly GCF_007990345.1. NCBI lineage: Eukaryota > Viridiplantae > Streptophyta > Magnoliopsida > Malvales > Malvaceae > Gossypium > Gossypium hirsutum. The sequence goes on along the minus strand of NC_053430.1, from coordinate 54,317,883 downwards.
TTTAAAATTTATTAAAAAACATGCATATTATCCTTTACATGGGTCTATGAGACCCAAAACATGCATCGGGGGCGGTTCAGGACTAAACCGTGAACTTTAGAAAAATTTTCATAAAACAGGGTCACACGCCCATGTGGACACAAGGACACGCCCGTTTGCCCTTGACACGCCCGTGTCCCCAGGCCGTGTAACTCTCTGTTTATGACGTCAGCATCTATTAAGGGTCACACGGCCAAGTCACAAGCTCGTGTGCTAGGCCGTTTGGCGAATTTAATTTTCGCATTTAAGGTGTGAACTTCACACTGCCTGGGCACTCGCCCATGTCCGAAGGCCATGTCCTCCACACAGATGAGACACACGACCATTTCTCTTCCCGTGTGTTTACTACCATGCATACTGACTTGAAAAGTTAGGGTGCAAGGGACACATGGCCGGATAACAGCCATGGGGCTGACCGTGTGTCACACACGGTCCAGACATACGCGCATGTGTCTACCTGTGTGGATGAATTTTGAGGCTATTTACCAAGTCCTCTTGTCACCCATAACAACACAAACACATTTACATGTCAATGGTGATAGATTATGCAATGGTTGGGTTACTTAGACCTCTAAAACTTTACGTCATGCATGACATTCACATATCAAGGTATACATGTTTAAAACTCCCCACTTGACAAGTTTAGTCATTTCATTTCTTTACCTTTGTTCATATTATGACTATGCTAATTGATATCATTTATCCACAAGCATGAGTTCCACCTTTTATCATTCACTGTTAGCAACCAATTTAGCACACAACACACGAATGATAACACATCCCATGCATGTATCAATATTTAGGAATTTTAACCCAATAATCAAAATGAGCCATGTTTCATGGCCATATAGAAAAGGGAATAATATACCAAGAGCCATCACTTTGGCTAACAAATATGACACAAGTAATAAAATGCTAAGTCCCCTATACATGCCGTACTAAAAAGCATTAAACCAAATATACCCCAAAGGATTTGTTGATAGTGTGACCCAAGCTCTGACTTCCACGATCCCCGAGCTAGCTTGGCTATGCTAAAGGAAAAGGGAAAAGAGAGAAGGGCAAGCACAAAGCTTAGTAAGTTGCATGTAAATAATAAACAACATAAGTCAAGATAATCATGGGTTAAACATGTTATCAATTATCACCACAATATTATATTGCACACTTGAACATAGTCAAAATTGACATTAAATGTCATTAAACATCATGCTTATCTTACTCCTTTCTACTCATGCTAAACTTTCCATCATGAATCGAGTTCAATACTCATGGGATTTGCGTACATACCTGTACCATACATTCTTACTCATATCACTCCACTTCTTAACCCAAAATCTTGAATGGCCCGTTGAACCACCCGGAATACTAAAGGACACTCAGGATTATCATACACCAGATAAAGTACCAATGCTATGTCCCCAACATGGTCTTACATGAATCCACATATCATCACCGATTCCATGTCCTAGACATGGTCTTACACTGGCACATATATCATCACTGATGCCATGTGCCAAACATGGTCTTACACTGGCACATACATCATTGTTGATGCCATGTCCCAGACATGGTCTTACATTAGCACATACATCATTGCATATGCCATGTCCCAGTCATGGTCTTACATTGGCACATACATCATCACTGATGCCATGTCCCAGACATGGTCTTACACTGGCACACATATCATCACCGTTGCCATGTCCCAGACATGGTCTTACACTGCATACATATCATCGCCGATGCTATGTTCTAGACATGGTCTTACACAGGAACCTAACTAAGATGCCGATGCCATGTACTAAATTTGGTCTTACACGGAATCTCATTTAGCACGGTGTCACGACATCCAAGTCCTAAGTATTTCTTTAGGTCACCCGGGACTTTTGAGATACGAGGCTATCACTAAACTTCCATTAAATCATCACAAGTCAATTTAATTAAAGTATACATACATGTGTCATATAATGTCAACTATTAAATACGTAACATTGGAGTTATTGAATTACTTACACACAACTTACCTCGGTGCAAAATATTACAATTTGCGATTTAGTCCACAACCTTGCCTTTTCCTCTGGCAAGGTCTATCCCTCGTCCCTCTTGATCTATAATAGCACATTTAGCTCATTTAATACACGCACTATTCAATTCAGTCCAAAAATCATGATATGGAAAAATTACAATTTTGCCCTTAAAATTTCACAAAATTACAAAATTGCCCTTAGGCTCATAAAATGAAAAGTATCCCATTTTCTCATTATCCAAGCCTATTCGAATCATTTATTCTCTTATACCATCCCAAAATTTTCATTTATTCACATATTTACACATAGTTTTACAACTTTTACAATTAGGTCCTTTTTATCAATTTCACCAAAAACCACCTAGTAAAAGTTGTTTGTCACACCTCAAACCTCTATATTCTTCCATGAAACATCAAAGCACAAGCATGTAATTCATGTGTATACTTTTGAACATGAACCCTAGCTCAAATTAAGGGTAGAAATAGCTAAATTGAGCTACGGGGATTTCAAAATATAAAGAACATTAAAAACGGGGCTAGTATGCACTTATTTTGAGCTTGGAAGATGAAAGAAACCCTAGCTATGACTCCTTATGAAATTAGACCAAGGATGGAGAAGATGGACTCAATTTTGGACTATTTTTCCCTTTTAATTCTTAAATACCAATGGACCAAAATGCCCTTCCATTAAAACTTTGATATATTATTCCTCCTATGTCCATTTTTGTCCATAATGACATATAATGGTCTATTTACTAAATAAGGACTTCAAATTTCAAATCCCATCACATTTAAGTCCTTAAATAAACTAGAAAATATATTTTTCACTTATTACAATTTAGTCCTAATGATTCAATTGGACACCTTATCGGTAAAATTTCTCATCAATATTTTTACACAGTTATTTAATCACACAGTAGACCTTAAAACTTTATCGATATAAATATTTTTATCTCAGATTTGTGGTTTCAAAACTACTGTTTCGTTTAGGCCCTAATTTGGGATGTTACATTAGTTTAATCTAGCTAGCCTGGGGTTAATTTGCAAAACTTTTAAAGGTTGAGGGACTCACCAAGATTATTTTGAATGTGTTTTAATGTTAGTTGGTAGATTATTAATCTTGGTTATAAAATAAACTTTTTTTGTTAAGTGATTTTTGATGAATTTTAAATTAGTGATTAAATTGTTGAAAGTGTAAATTTATGAGTTTTATTGTGAAACGCTAGTAATTCTAGGTTGTTCCAAGGTCCCTTGTAGCTTTGGTGAATATGGAGTTAGGTTAAAATGAGTAATATTCAAGTTTTAAGGACTAAATTGTGAAAAAGTTAAAGTATTAGTTGTAATTTCATAATTTTACATAAATATGAATTATGGATTGAATTGAATACTTATTGTATAAAATTATCTATTTAGATCAAGATAAACCTCAATCTGACCTAGATCGAGGGAAGGTGAAAGCTACGATTAGTTTCAAATTCTACTTCTATGACCATAGTTATTGAGGTAAGTTCGTATGAGTTGTAATCGTATTAATTTTAGTTATATTGACTATCTATTATATTGTGTTGAATATAAATGGGCATTGAATATATATGTATTGGTGCTATGAATAATTGACAGATGACAAACCCCGTTTGAACCTTAAGGATTCTTAAGATATGAATGACATGTCATTAGGGATTTCATGTTTCAGGTGCTGATATTGAATGTCTTACCAATGGCTGAGGTCCAGCATTTGTTGTGGATTCTCCACAGGTCGTGTGAGTAGCATCGTGTAGTTAACATTTCGATCCACAACTCATGTGAGTAGGTCCATTTCACAGCTTATGTGAGCACTATTGTAAAAGAAATTTTATGGTTATATGGAAAGACACACTATGTGTGTGAGCATTCCCGAGTATCTGATGCAATTCTAGATGTTTCAATGGGTAAGTAATGGAATGGCATGGTAATTATACAAATGAAATGGTTCATGATCTTATGAAAAGGTTGATGAATTAAATGATGTGTATATGAAATCTACTTATATTATGGTTGAATTCACACGTATCATGGATGAGCCTACTAACTTGTGAGTTTAATGTTGCTTGTATAGGCTTTTACTAAGCTTATGGTTTGGGTAATGCTATTATGCTTATTCTATAGTTTGTACTAAAGAAATGGTAAGTTATGTTTGAGTTTATATGAGCTTACTAAACACTAGTTGCTTACGTGGTTACTTTCTTTTGTTTTATAGATTTACTTTCCTTTGTTTTATAGATTATCGGAAGCTCAACCGGTTGGAATCTTGTTGGAGATCAATCACACTATCCATCAACCATTTCAGTAGTTTTTAAGTATTTTGGCCAAGGTTATAAATGACATGCATAGGACCTATTGTATTGGTATTTTTTAAATGTGTAATGGATGTTTTGGTATGCATATGTTTTGAAGTTTATGTTTGGTTTGATGGACTTTGATGCCTTACCAAGTTAGGTCATTTTGACCACTTTTAAGTGCTTGTATATAAGATCCTTTTTGGTGTGTTTGTGATGGCATGTACATGGTTTTATGTGATATCAATTGGTAGACGAAAGAACTAGGTTCTATGCTTGAAATGTAGTTATGTTGCTTCAATTTGATCAATGATGTTTTGACACAAATGTGGTGCCTTTAAATGGCATATTGGTTAGATGAATTAGCATGTTTCAAATGGTATGTTTAGGTGTATTTGAATGATGTTTTAATCTCTTGAATGTGTGTACAAATTGGATGGTTTATTAGGTGTGTTTTGGACTTGAAATGACATGTTTTTAAGGTTAAAATATGTATCACATGGGCTAGGACACGGGCTTTCACACGGCCTGGCTACACGGCTACTGTCATTTGTAAATTCATAGTGTTTTTAGTCAATGAGTTACACGACCTAGCACATGGCCAACCACACGATCGTGTATTGTAACTCAGTGAGTTACACGGGTGAGAACACGGGCTGGGACACGATCGTGTGTCCCTTATTCGATTTTCACACAGCCTGGCCACACGGCCATGTGACCCCTGTTCAAAAATTTTTCAACATTTTCCCAAATCTTCTATTTTGATTCAAATTAGTCCCGAATTGCTTTTAAGCTATTTTTATGGCATCGAAGGCTTGATTTAGGGACCAAATGCATATGGTTGATAGGTTTTTAATGAGATTAACTTATTTAATGTTATGTTCTTAAATGTTGTTCTGATTGTTCAGTAATGCTCTGTAACCCTAATACGACAATAGAGACAGGTTAGGGGTGTTACATATAGAAGTGTAACACCCCTTACCCATATTCGATGTCGGAACAGGCTACGAGGCATTACTGGACTTAAACTCAAACAAACATTCCAAACCCAAACATGAATTTCCACTCAAATTTAAAACTATTCATAAACATTCATTTCATCCTTAAAACGAGCCTACAATGCCTAAACCATACATTGAAAGTGGTTCGAGACTAAACTGGGAACTTTAGAAAGTTTTACAGCGATTAGAAAATTTTCACCAAAACAGGGTCACACGCCTGTGTGGCTTGGGACACACCCGTATGGGCAGGCCGTGTGGTCACACATGCCAGTGTCCCTAACCCGTGTAACTCTGTTTATTACGTCATCAAAAAATTGAAGTCACACGGCCAAGGCACACACCTGTGTGTTTAGGCTGTGTGGTTGAATAAATTTTTATAATTTTTCATAAAATAGGTGCAGACTTCACACGGCCAGGACACACACCCGTGTTCGAGGCCGTGCCATCCACACGACTGAGACACATGCCCGTTTCTTTACCTGTGTGCTCGATATTAAGCATTCTGTTTTGCAACAATTAAGGTGCAGGGGAAACACGGCCGAAACACATGCTCAAAGGGCAAGCCGTGTGTCACACACGGCCTAGACACACATGTAATACCATGTAATACCATTCCAAGTATAAGCATACAACCAATTCAGCCACAACCAAGGGATTCACACATCATTTACATACTTATTAACTCAAACCATGAAATTTCCACATCCATGAAAGACATCATCACATGCATATAAACTTAAACCAATGTTAGCCAATTTCAATGGCCAGTTACAAAATGTATCACCAACTAGACTTGAAACTTAAGAATTTGGACATACATTAACATCATTCATGCACCACTTGAACATCCTTAGCCACCCCATTAGCTAAGTCACAAAATATTACTTACAAGTCTTCATCTATTCCAAGTAGCTTATACATGCCATTATACAAAAATGAATCATTTAGCTATAGCAAAAGGAGATTTATGGATAGTATGATCTTATTCTGATCGAATCCTCCAACTTTCGCGATCTTTACGAGCGTTATAAAACAGGAAAAGTAAAACGGGTAAGCATTTTCATGCTTAGTAAGTTTGCATAGTAGAAAGAAAACTTATTGGTTATAATCGTTCAAATAAGCATAAATACGCATTCATTCCATCAATAAATTTGACAAGTTACCTAAATACATTCACTCATTAACAAGTTAGTAACACACATCATGAAGTATTCAAACCAACATAGATGAGCTCACCATAATATAAACTTTCATATCATTTCACAATTTCTATTTTTCAAGATTTCTTTTCGCTAAACTATTGTAAATCTCGATGGAGACTCGGGTAGTATACTCGAGGTATACATGTCAATCATCTGTCAATTTACATCCAGAGTGCTCCTTAAGTACATATTCATAGAGCATACTCTCAAGCCACATTTATAAAACAGGATTACCAGTCCAAGCTAAATCCCTTCGATAACGTTAGCTCTAATGAGCCTACTATGGATTAGCTGTCTAGGCTAAATCCATTTCATGACATTTGCTCAAGAGAGTGTAGCTCAGGATTACCCATCCAAGCTAAATCCTTTCTATATTATTTTTATTCAGTTCAAGGAAATTATTATAATCCATAGAAATACAATGTTCAACCGGGACAATGACATTTTATTCATGTCTTGGATCTTATGATTATTTCATAGTGTGTATCTTTACATATATATATTATCTCAATGACACAATTCAATTAAAACATAATAACATACCAAATTAAATTATATGAACTTACCTTGAGAATAGTTCGTATTCGAACTCAACTATTCCGAGAGCTTTCGTTTTTCTCAATGTAGTTTTGTAATCTGTTGTTCCAGGTCTATATAAGAAAATTCAACTATCAATTCATCGTTTTACACATACATTTACAATAGTTTGAATCTTATACAAAATTACCATTTTTTCCTTAACTTTTTGACATTTTATATTCTAGTCCCTAGGCTCGTAAAATGAAATGTGTTCAATTTCTTGGTAAACCAAGCCAAGCCAAGCCATATACATGCTCATATCAACCCACATTTTCCATTAAATTAGATTTTTACGACCTATTTTACAACTTTTTACAAATAGGTCCTTTTATGCATTTCCATAAGTTGTTTATTACATCAAACTTTCATTTTCTACCATAAAACATCAAAAAACATGCATGTCATGCATGGGTAAAATTTTAAACATGAACCCTACTTCAAAATAGTGGTAGAAATGGAAAGATCGTGTGAATACGACTTCAAAAATGTAAAGAGCATGAAAAATGGGGCTAGGATGCACTTACAATGAAGCTTGAAAGTTGAACAAAACCATAGCTATGGTGAGTTTGAGATTTTCAGCCAAGGGTTGAATAAGATGGAAAGATTTTGGCTTTATTTTCCCTTTTTATTCTTTTATTAACCAAATGACAAAAAATGCCCTTTTTACCTTTCCTTGAAATTTTATCTCTTCATGTCCATTTTTGTCCACGAACTTAACAAATGGTCTAATTACCATATAAGGGCCTCTAATTTAAAATCTCATGGCAATTGGACACCTCTAACATGTAGAACTCAACTTTTGCACTTTTTACGATTTAGTCCTTTTGACTAAATTTAGTACCCAAACGTTAAAATTTTCGAACGAAATTTCAATGAAATCATTCCATGAAACTATAGACTATAAAAATATAATAAATTTTTTTACTACGTCAGATTTGTGGTCCTGAAACAACTATTTCGACTAGACCTAAAATTGGGATGTTACAAGTAATATCAGAGCTACGGTTTAGTCGATTCTCAGATTGAATGTAGCATATATGGAGTCTAAAAATACATTCCATTTTATAACCTGTGATAGTGTGATATCTCCTAAGTCAAAATGAATTATGTTTTCATATAGATAAAAGATGTCATTTAACCCAGCCGATTCTGATAAGTTTGAAAGTAATGTGCAAGCCTTTGTTCATGAAATAGCTAGTAATGGGCCCACAACTGAGTGCCAAGGAAGTGAGGCAAAAAAAGCCTTTTTCTAAATGATGTCTGAGTGGTTCTCTGAGTTCATTAGAAAAAAACCCTATGGCTCAATGACCTCCATCCCCTCCTGTACCCCCACCTGTCCCCTTTATTCCTCAAGGTTTGGAACAAGTACGTGTAAACAAGCTTCTGATTTATAAAATACATAAATATGAGGCTGAAAAGTTTCACGGTACAACTCAAGACGACCCTGAAAAATCCAAGTTTTGGTTAGAAAATACCGTGAGGGTTTTTGATAAACTGTCTTTTCTCCCGATGAATGTTTAAAATGTGCAATATCTCTGTTGAAAGACTTAGCGTACAAGTGGTGGAATACTCTGATTGCGGTGTTGTCAAAAGATAGTATAAACTAAGATTTCTTTAAGATAGAATTCAGGAAGAAATATGTTAGTTAGCGGTATCTCGACGAAAAGTGGAAATAGTTCCTTAAGTTAAAACATGGACGTATGACTATAGTTGATATGAAAGAGAGTCCGTGCGAATTAGCAAGTATGCTCGGGAATGTATTCCATCAGAGGCTGTTATGTGTACCTAGTTTGAAGACGGCTTAAACGAAAATATCAAACTATTAGTTGGGATTCTAGAATTGAAAGAATTCATGGTTTTGGTAGATCGAACACATAAAGTGAAAGACCTTAGTAAAGTTAAAAGAAAGGCAGATTCCTAGGCTCATGACACTAGTAAACGACCTATGAGAAAATAATTTTCTTCTCCATCAAAGAAACCAAAGGAATTTTATAGCCGTACATGTGACAGCCCTAATGTCACCCTAGTCGGGAAGTGGTTTCGGGACCACAAAACCGAGTCATAAAAATTAGCTGTCATGTTTGATGCTTATTTTATGTATATATGCATGTGTGAAAAATTCATATTTGAATTTTGTTAATTCTAGGTGAATTTTAGTAAATAGGACTTATGTGAGAAAATTTAGAAATGTGCTAGGCAAATGTAAAGTGGCCTATTAATGCATGTTATAAAAATGATGGTTTGCATGTCAAATTACCCAAAATTTGAGCTAGTGGTCGGCCATGCTATGGGTGGAAACATGTTGTGTTAGTGTGTTATGTTAGAGAGTAAAAAAAAAGGGGTTAGTATTAAAGTAATGCAAAAGGAGGAGTGATGAAAAAAAATTGTCTCATCCATGTTCCCCCCCCATTGCCGTGAATTGAAGAAAGAAAACAAAAAAAAAAGTGTTCATTCTTGAACATCTTTGGCCGAAAATTCTAAGGAGAAAGGAAGAAGAAAGGATTTTCTTGCTTCATGTTTGGTTGGTTGGTGTTTAGGAGGAGGTATGTTTGATGTTGTTCCATGAGATTCATGCATGTTTTTAATTGTTAGCTTGAGTTCTATCTTGCCCATGGTTTAGATCTTTGCTATGTGATGGAGATGATATTCGGCCATGGGTGTTGTCTTCTTGGTTGGTGTTTGATGTTGTGGTGATGATGCATGAAGATAAGTTAAGTATTGGCTAAGGTGGATTTGTGTTGATGTCATTTGCATGCTAAATGTGAAGCTTTGTAATGATACATGTGATGGTGGATTGATGCCTCTTGGATTTTCTTTTTAGCATTTTTTTTGAGTTAGACATTAGGTTCTTTGTTTAACCCATGACCAAAATTGAAATGGTATGGTGTCTTGATACATTCGGCCATAGAAGGAAATATGGTTGTTGTTCATGTTATTTGCATGAGAAATGGTAGTAAGGTGAAGTGCAAATATGAGTATTTGATTACTAGTGTATATATGTGTATTAGCCGAGTTTTGAACTTGAAACAAAATGGTATGTAGTTAATACAAGTAACCATATTTGTAGGAAGTATTAAGCATATAATTGGCCTCAACATAGACATGCATATTCGGCTACATGAGATAGATTGGTGTTGCATGTATTCGGTTAGGGGCAAGCATAATGATGCTTTTATCTTGACTTAGATGATCGGCTCAAGGAGAATTCGTTAAAGTGCTTAGTTAATTGATATTAGGTTAATGATGTGTGTATTCGGTCATGAAGGTGCACATGAGGAAATGTTAGATTAGTTGTATTAAATTGCTCAATGTGATTAAAAATGCGTATGACCACTTTGTATTTGAGCTAAAGGTGGCCATATGACCTATCAACTCCTTGTCATATTCGGCCATAAGCTAGCATAATGAGACTTTAATAAGTTAAATTTTGCTTGAATTAGCTCAAGAGCTTAGAGGACCAAAGTTGGACAAGGGAAAGGAAAAAGTGATCGAATAGCGACCGAAATCATTCGACAACATCCGAAGTAAGTTTTCGAGTAATGAAACTTAGATTATGATTCGATTAGATTATGTTATAAGCAAATCAAAATCATGCCCTTTGTATGTAGCTTTTGAGCTGAAAATGATAATGCTTGATAAGTGACTTGTGTTTGAATTCTAGTTACGAAAATGAAATATTGATGTGTCATGATTTATTGATATGTGCATGGATATTCGGATTGATAACCGGGCTAAGCCCGAAGGCATTTGTGCGAGTTACTATATCCGGGCTAAGTCCCGAAGGCATTTGTGCGAGTTACTATAACCGGGCCAAGTCCCGAAGGCATTTGTGCGAGTTACTATAACCGGGCCAAGTCCCGAAGGCAATTGTGCGAGTTTCTATAACCGGGCTAAGTCCCGAAGGCAATTGTGTGAGTTACTATAACCGGGCTAAGTCCCGAAGGCATTTGAGCGAGTAGCTATATCCGGCTACACCCCGCAGGTACTTGGTTTGGGAATGAGCGATCTTGCTGTAATAATTTCAATTAATACGCTCGTAAAATCCCAATGATAAGGTACGTTTCGTATATGCATTGGAGTAGTGATTTAGTTTAAATATTATCCGCTCAGTCGATTAGTGAGCTTTCGGGCCTTTGGTTAAGTTGATCCCTTATGTATGAATATAAGGGTTGGAAATGTGAAGTAGGACTGATTTTTGAGAATATGTGTATATGAAATTATCCGTTTAGTTATATGAATGCTATACTTCAGTTGTGCCTAATTTTATTGCTCAAAACTTACTAAGCATTAAATGCTTACTCCGTTCTTTGAATCTCTGTTTTATAGATTTTGGTTCGTGAGCTATCGGACTCGGGATTGTCGAAGTCAAAGTCGTCCACACTATCAAAGCCCCTTTGGTACACTTTTGGTTGAACTCTGAAATGGCATGTATAGGACTACCCTTTTTGATGTTGGTCATGTACCTTTCGGTATTGTACGAATTTGGATAGCCATGCGAAAATGGCTTATATATATTTTTAGCATAATGTTATAATCATTTTATATGTATATGGTTATTGAGAGGTGTGGATATGCTTGGGAATGATTGGCCATTGGAATGGTTAATCACGATCATACTTTGTGCTATATATGCTAAAGGGTTGGGTGAATCATGGAAACTATGTAATAGGTAAAGTCTAGCTTAAAGGCAGATGCTAACAGCAGCAGCAGTGTGAATTTGAAAAATCACTAAAAATAGTAGGAATGGAATTAAATAGTGAATAAATTATGAAATTGAACCTTGATGAATCCATTTTCATAGGGAAGTAATGAAATGATCATGTGAACAGTATTTTATGAGATTTTAAAGTTTTCGTGAAACAGGGCCAGAGCGGTTTCTGGATTCTCTGTTCGGACTTAGGAAATTCATTATAAATTAACCAGAGATAGTTAGAAGTCATGCCATATATGTATAGATTCTTTTTCGAGTCTAGTTTCTTTAGAAACAAACGGCATAAGTATTGAAGCCCTGTACAGGGAGATATATAAGTCGTAATGCATGAACATCAGTGCAGTCGAAGCCTGAAACAGGGGATACTTTAACTAATAAACTGTACTAATTTGCCTGAGAAAAAATTCTAGAAAACATTTTGTAGATGGATATATGAGTCTAGTTTCAGGGAAAATTTACGAAACTGATTTTCGAGTTTTGGAACTCAAGATATGATTTTTAAGGTGACAGTGATGCAGTTAGCCAGCTAGTCTGGAAATTTTTAAAATGGACTGCAAAAATAAGGGAATTAAGTCTGTTAACCCCTCGTGTCCGACTCCGGCAATGGTATCGGGTACGGGGTGTTACAATTTTATTGGTATCAGAGCTACGGTTTAGTCGATTCTAGGACTACCGTAATACGTTTGGGTCTAGCTATGCATGCCATTTTGTGATTATTTGATAGTGTGGTGATTTCTAACATTTGCAAATGTGTTTATTTATAGTAATGGATCCCGATCCCGATCGAGCGGTAGCTGATGATCTTGAGAGTGTAGCACCTGCTCTCGCACAAGGGACAGCGCCGGCGGACTCTCAACCTATTGCTAGCAATCCGAATGATGAGGCTAGGCAAGCTTTTTATAGCGTGATGAATGATTGGTTCAACCAATACATTCGAACTAATACGGCTGTTCCACAACCTCCATTCCCGACTAATACCACCCCCGCTCCTACAATACCTCCGGAAACCGACCAAATAAGGTCAAATAAGCCCCCGGTTGACAGAATTCGAAAACACGGGGCTACTGAATTTAAAGCTACGGACAGCGATGATGCCGAGCAAGCTAAATTTTGGTTGGACAACACTATTCGGGTACTCGATGAGCTATCTTGCACACCCGATGAGTGCCTAAAGTGTACTATCTCCTTGCTACGTGATTCTACCTACTATTAGTGGAATACGTTGTCTTCTGTTGTGCCCAAAGATCAAGTAACTTGGGAGTTTTTCCAAACCGAGTTTCGGAAAAAGTATATCAGTCAGAGATTCATGGATCAAAAACAGAAGGAATTTCTTGAACTTAAACAAGGTTCCATGTCGGTTACCGACTATGAACGAAAGTTTGTAAGGCTTAGCCGGTACGCTCGAGAATGCATTTCCTCAGAAGCCGTAATGTGTAAACGTTTCGAGGATGGACTGAATGATGATATAAAGCTGTATGTTGGCATTTTGGAAATCCGAGAATTTGTGGTACTTGTCGAGCGAGCTTGCAAAGCCGAGGAAATCAGTATGGAGAAAAGAAAAGCTGATATGGGAGCAAAGGAGTTTCGTAAGAGGTCTTCGGAGGCCCTTTCAACAGTCATCGAAGAAATTTAGAGATGATTTGGGCCGATCTAGAGACACTTCGGGTTTTTCTAGACGAGACTGTGATCGACCCCCTGTGAGTGCACGAGTCACTTCAGTCGCCAATGTTGGAAATGATCGTCGAGACAGATCGGAGTGTCAGTATTGTGGCAAATGGCATTCGGGGAGTTGTAGATTCCATGACCACTCCTGTTACAAGTGCGGGTCAGCCAACCACTTTATTAAAGATTGCCCGAGATTGTTTGAACAGAACGTAAATCAGAGTGGGAAACCTGGTGCTACTACTGCTCGGGGTAGACCATCTAGGAATACGGGCAATGCTAGTGGCGGTCAGAGAGGATCTAGAGATGCTACAACCAGATCTGAGGCTCGTGCTCCTGCTAGAGCTTATGCTATACGCGCACGCGAGGATGCTTCCTCGCCAGATGTTATTACCGGTACTTTTACTCTCTTTGATACTAATGTGATTGCTTTGATTGACCCTAGTTCTGCTCATTCCTATATATGTGAAACCTTAGCATCCAGTAAGACTCTACTTGTTGAGTCTACTGAGTTTGTAATTCGGGTGTCAAATCCCTTGGGTCGTTATGTGCTTGTCGACAAAGTGTGTAAGAAATGTCCCTTAGAAATCAGAGGTTCCTGCTTTCCGGCCAATTTGATGCTTTTACTGTTTGATGAATTTGATGTTATCCTCGGTATGGATTGGCTAACCGTTCACGATGCAGTTGTAAATTGCAAAAGAAAAACTATCGATTTGAGGTGTGCAAATAATGAGATGATTCGAGTTGAGTCTACTGACTTGAATGGGTCGCCAGCTATAATATCCTCGATGTTAGCTCATAAATATGTGAGAAAGGGGTGTGAAGCATATCTTGCATACGTACTTGATAATAAAGAGCCAGAACAGAAACTTGAATCTGTGCCGGTGGTTTGTGAATACCCGGATGTTTTTCCCGAAGAATTACCGGGTTTACCACCTATTCGGGAGGTAGAGTTTGGTATTGAGCTTGTGCCTGGGACTACGCCGATTTTGATAGCTCCGTATCGTATGGCACCAACCGAGTTAAAAGAGTTGAAAGCTCAGTTGCAAGAGTTGACGGATAGAGGTTTCGCTCGACCAAGTTTCTCACCTTGGGGTGCACCAGTATTGTTTGTGAAAAAGAAGGACGGAACCATGAGGTTGTGCATCGATTATCGTCAGCTGAATAAGGTGACAATAAAGAATAAATATCCGATACCGCGTATTGACGATTTGTTTGATCAACTAAAGGGAGCCTCAGTGTTTTCAAAGATAGATTTGAGATCGGGTTATTATCAGTTGCGAATTCGAGATTTGGATATACCCAAAACTGCTTTCAGAACGAGATACGGTCACTACGAGTTCTTAGTGATGCCGTTTGGGCTCACTAATGCCCCTGCGGTATTTATGGATTTGATGAATCGGATCTTCAGACAGTATTTGGACCGGTTTGTAGTCGTGTTTATTGACGACATCTTAGTCTATTCAAGAGATGTGACCGAACATGCTGAGCACCTGAGATTAGTGTTGCAGATTTTACGGGATAAGCAGTTATATGCTAAGTTCAGTAAGTGTGAGTTCTGGTTAAGAGAGGTTAGCTTCCTGGGTCACGTGGTATCTGCATCGGGCATTCGAGTCGATCCGAGCAAAATTTCAGCCATACTTAACTGGAGGCCTCTGAGAAATATTACTGAAGTTCGGAGCTTTTTGGGACTTATCGGTTACTACCGACAGTTTGTAAAAGGTTTCTCGATGATAGCCACACCAATGACGAAACTACTTCAGAAAGATGTTAAGTTTGAATGGACGGAAAGGTGTCAGAAAAGTTTTGATCAATTGAAAACCCATTTGATGGAAGCTCCAGTACTAGTGCAGCCCGAATCAGGCAAGGAGTTCGTCATTTACAGTGATGCATCCTTACTTGGGTTGGGTTGTGTATTGATGCAAGAAGGTCGAGTTGTAGCTTATGCGTCAAGGCAACTGAAGCCACATAAGAAAAATTATCCAACCCATGATCTCGAATTAGCTGCCATCGTATTCACTTTAAAAATATGGCGACATTACTTATTTGGTGAGAAGTGCCATGTATTTTCGGATCACAAAAGTCTCAAATATTTGATGACTCAAAGAGACTTGAATCTGCGACAAAGGCGTTGGCTTAAGTTGTTGAAAGATTATGAGCTTGTCATTGATTATCACCCGGGAAAGGCTAATGTGGTTGCGGACGCCTTAAGCCGGAAATCACTGTTTGCTTTACGAGCGATGAATGTACACTTGTCCGTTCTATCCGACAATGTGTTAGTGGCAGAATTAAAGGCCAAACCATTGTTGATCCATCAAATTCGTGAAGCTCAGAAAGTCAATGATGAATTGGTTGCAAAACGGGCTGAATGTGTTCCGAATACGGAATCAGAGTTTCAAATTGATGATGACGATTGTTTGAGTTTCAGAAGTCGTTTGTGTGTTCCAAGAAATTCAGAACTCATTTCGATGCTTCTGAACGAAGCTCATTGTAGCCGAATGTCAATTCACCCGGGGAGTACGAAAATGTACAACGATCTGAGACGTCAGTTTTAGTGGCATGGTATGAAACGAGACATTTCCGATTTTGTATCGAAGTGTTTAATATGTCAACAAGTGAAAGCGGAACATCAAGTGCCTACAGGTTTACTTCAGCCGATCATGATACCTGAATGGAAATGGGATCGAGTTACGATGGATTTTGTATCTGGGTTGCCATTGTCGGCAAGTAAGAAAGATACGATTTGGGTTGTTGTGGATAGACTGACTAAGTCGGCTCATTTTATTCCCGTACATACGGATTTTTCATTGGATAAACTAGCTGAATTGTATGTTTCTCAGATTGTGAGATTACACGAGGTGCCCATTTCTATTGTGTCGGATAGAGATCCGAGATTCACCTCATGATTTTGGAAGAAATTGCAAGAAGCTTTGGGTACCAAGTTGCATTTTAGCACCGCTTTTCACCCCCAAACCGATGGTCAATCCGAGCGGATAATTCAGATACTTGAGGATATGTTGAGATGTTGCATCCTCGAGTTTAGTGGTTCATGGGAGCGGTATTTACCTTTGATTGAATTCGCTTACAACAATAGTTTTCAGTCAAGTATTAAGATGGCACCTTACGAGGCTTTGTATGGTCGTAAATGCTGTACACCATTGTTTTGGACCGAGCTCGGTGAAAGTAAAATTTCGGAGTTGATTTGATTAAAGATGCTGAACAGAAAGTAAAAGTAATCCATGAAAGTTTGAAGGCAGCCACAGATCGTCAGAAGTCGTACGCGGATTTGAAATGAAAAGACATTGAGTATCAGGTGGGAGACAAAGTGTTTCTTAAAGTTTCACCTTGGAAAAAAATACTCAGATTTGGCCGTAAGGGCAAATTGAGTCCGAGATTCATTGGACCGTATGAAATCTCCGAACGAGTTGGTCCAGCTGCATATAGGTTGCTTTTACCCCCTGAACTCGAAAGGATCCACAACGTTTTTCATGTTTCGATGCTTTGACGTTACAGATATGATCCTTCGCACATAATAAGTCCCTCCGAGGTTGAAATTCAAGCCGATATGAGTTATGAAGAAGAACCAATTCGTATCCTAGCTCGTGAAGTGAAAGAGTTGCGAGACAAAAAGGTTCCTTTAGTAAAAGTGTTATGGCTCAAACATGGGATGGAATAAGCTACTTGGGAACCCGAGAACTCTATGAAAGAACGATACCCAAACCTGTTTACCGGTAAGATTTTTGGGGATGAAAATTTCTTAAGTGGGGGAGAGTTGTGACAGCCCTAATGTGACCCTAGTCGGGAAGTGGTTTCGGGACCACAAAACCGAGTCATAAAAATAATTAGATATCATGTTTGATGCTTATTTTATGTATATATGCATGTGTGAAAATTTCATATTTGAATTTTGTTAATTCTAGGTGAATTTTAGTAAATAGGACTTATGTGAGAAAATTTAGAAATGTGCTAGGCAAATGTAAAGTGGCCTATTAATGCATGTTATAAAAATGATGGGTTTGCATGTCAAATTACCCAAAATTTGAGCTAGTGGCTGGCCATGCTATGGGTGGAAACATGTTGTAAACATGTTGTGTTAGTGTGTTATGTTAGAAAGAGTAAAAAAAAGGGTTAGTATTAAAGTAATGCAAAGGGAGGAGTGATGAAAAAAAAATTGTCTCATCCATGTTCCCCCCCATTGCCGTGAATTGAAGAAAGAAAACAAAAAAAAGTGTTCATTCTTGAACATCTTTGGCCGAAAATTCTAAGGAGAAAGGAAGAAGAAAGGATTTTCTTGCTTCATGTTCGGTTGGTTGGTGTTTAGGAGGAGGTATGTTTGATGTTGTTCCATGAGATTCATGCATGTTTTTAATTGTTAGCTTGAGTTTTATCTGGCCCATGGTTTAGATCTTTGCTATGTGATGGAGATGATATTCAGCCATGGGTGTTGTCTTCTTGGTTGGTGTTTGATGTTGTGGTGATGATGCATGAAGATAAGTTAAGTTTCGGCTAAGGTGGATTTGTGTTGATGTCATTTACATGCAAAATGTGAAGCTTTGTAATGATACATGTGATGGTGGATTGATGCCCCTTAGATTTTCTTTTTAGCATTTTTTTTGAGTTAGACATTAGGTTCTTTGTTTAACCCATGACCAATATTGAAATGGTATGGTGTCTTGATACATTCGGCCATAGTAAGAAATATGGTTGTTGTTCATGTTATTTGCATGAGAAATGGTAGTAAGGTGAAGTGCAAATATGAGTATTTGATTACTAGTGTATATATGTGTATTAGCCGAGTTTTGAACTTGAAACAAAATGGTATGTAGTTAATACAAGTAACCATATTTGTAGGAAGTATTAAGCATATAATTGGCCTCAACATAGACATGCATATTCGGCCACATGAGATAGATTGGTGTTGCATGTATTCGGTTAGGGGCAAGCATAATGATGCTTTTATCTTGACTTAGATGATCGGCTCAAGGAGAATTTGTTAAAGTGCTTAGTTAATTGATATTAGGTTAATGATGTGTGTATTCGGTCATGAAGGTGCACATGAGGAAATGTTAGATTAATTGTATTAAATTGCTCAATGTGATTAAAAATGCGTATGACCACTTTGTATTTGAGCTAAAGGTGGCCATATGACCTATCAACTCCTTGTCATATTCGGCCATAAGCTAGCATAATGAGACTTTACTAAGTTAAATTTTGCTTGAATTAGCTCAAGAGCTTAGAGGACCAAAGTTGGACAAGGGAAAGGAAAAAGTGATCGAATAGCCGCCGAAATCATTCGACAACATCCGAAGTAAGTTTTCGAGTAATGAAACTTAGATTATGATTCCATTAGATTATGTTATAAGCAAATCAAAATCATGCCCTTTGTATGTAGCTTTTGAGCTGAAAATGATAATGCTTGATAAGTGACTTTGTTTGAATTCTAGTTACGAAAATGAAATATTGATGTGTCATGATTTATTGATATGTGCATGGATATTCGGATTGATAACCGGGCTAAGCCCGAAGGCATTTGTGCGAATTACTATATCCGGGCTAAGTCCCGAAGGCATTTGTGCAAGTTACTATAACCAGGCCAAGTCCCGAAGGCATTTGTGCGAGTTACTATAACCGGGCCAAGTCCCAAAGGCAATTGTGCGAGTTTCTATAACCGGGCTAAGTCCCGAAGGCAATTGTGCGAGTTACTATAACCGGGCCAAGTCCCGAAGGCATTTGAGCGAGTAGCTATATCCGGCTAAACCCCGCCGGTACTTGGTTTGGGAATGAGCGATCTTGCTGTAATAATTTCAATTAATACGCTCGTAAAATCCCAACGATAAGGTACGTTTCGTATATGCATTGGAGTAGTGATTTAGTTTAAATATTATCCGCTCAATCGATTAGTGAGCTTTCGGGCCTTTGGTTAAGTTGATCCCTTATGTATGAATATAAGGGTTGGAAATGTGAAGTAGGACTGATTTTTGAGAATATGTGTATATGAAATTATCCGTTTAGTTATATGAATGCTATACTTCAGTTGTGCCTAATTTTATTGCTCAAAACTTACTAAGCATTAAATGCTTACTCCGTTCTTTGAATCTCTGTTTTATAGATTTTGGTTCGTCAGCTATCGGACTCGGGATTGTCGAAGTCAAAGTCGTCCACACTATCAAAGCCCCTTTGGTACACTTTTGGTTGAACTCTGAAATGGCATGTATAGGACTACCCTTTTTGATGTTGGTCATGTACCTTTCGCTATTGTACGAATTTGGATATCCATGCGAAAATGGCTTATATATATTTTGAGCATAATGTTATAATCATTTTGTATGTATATGGTTATTGAGAGGTGTGGATATGCTTGGAAATGATTGGCCATTGGAATGGTTAATCACGATCATACTTTGTGCTATATATGCTAAAGGGTTGGGTGAATCATGGAAACTATGTAATAGGTAAAGTCTAGCTTAAAGGCAGATGCTGACTACAGCAGCGGTGTGAATTTGAAAAATCACTAAAAATAGTAGGAATGGAATAAAATAGTGAATAAATTATGAAATTGAACCTTGATGAATCTATTTTCATAGGGAAGTAATGAAACGATCATATGAACAGTATTTTATGAGATTTTAAAGTTTTCGTGAAACAGGGCTAGAGCGGTTTCTGGATTCCCTATTCGGACTTAGGAAATTCATTATAAATTAACCAGAGATAGTTAAAAGTCATGCCATATATGTATAGATTCCGTTTCGAGTCTAGTTTCTTTAGAAACAAACGACATAAGTATTGAAGCCTGTACGGGGAGATATATAAGTCGTAATACATGAAGGTCAGAGCAGTCAAACCCTAAAACAGGGGAGAATTTAACTAATAAACTGTACTAATTGGCCCGACCAAAAATTCTAGAAAAAAGTTTGTAGATGGATATATGAGTCTAGTTTCAGAGAAAATTTACAAAACTGATTTTCGAGTTTTGGAACTCAAGATATGATTTTTAAGGTGACAGTGACGCAGTTAGCCAGCTAGTCTGGAAATTTTTAAAATGGACTGTAAAAATAAGGGAATTAAGTCTGTTAACCCCTCGTGTCCGACTCCGGCAACGGTCTCGGGTACGGGGTGTTACAGTACATCAGCTTTAGTAGGATTCTCGGGAAGAGATAAAGGGAAGCAACATTCAAGTTCGAGACCTCAGGCTACTTCTGTAGCGAGTGTGGGTGGTGTTAGAAATAATAAACCTGAATGTCAACAGTGCAATAGATGACATTTCAGGGAGTACAGATTGAGAGATGGATCGTGCTTCAAATATGGTTCCTATGACCATTTTCTTAGAGACTGTCGTAAAAGATCTGATAGATAGAAAGGTTAGAACACTCGTTCGAGTAACACCTTTGCAAGAGAGAGACAATCCAAAAGTAGTGGTAATGCGAGTAATAGTCGAAGTGGAACGAAAGAATCTATAGTTGGATATGAGGCTCGAGTACTAGCTAGGGCATATGCAATAAGAGCTCGAGAGAAAGCTTCGTCACTTGATGTGATTACCAGTACATTTTTTATCTTTGATACTAATGTTAATGCTTTGATTGACCTGTGGTCAACGCACTCATCTATATGCACAACCTTAGTGTTAGATAAGAAAGTATCTTACGAGTCAACTAAATTTGTGATCAAAGTAAAGAATCCTTTAGGTTAGTATGTATTTGTTGATAAAGTTTGTAGAAACTATCCTTTGATGATTTGGGATTGCAACCTTGCGACTAAT
Source organism: Gossypium hirsutum (assembly GCF_007990345.1). Classification (NCBI taxonomy): domain Eukaryota; kingdom Viridiplantae; phylum Streptophyta; class Magnoliopsida; order Malvales; family Malvaceae; genus Gossypium; species Gossypium hirsutum. Next base: position 54,296,592 of record NC_053430.1, on the reverse strand, counting down.
TTTGATGCTATTACCATTTGATGAGTTCGATGTAATTCTTAATATGAATTGGTTGACTCTGCATGATGTTGTTTTAAATTGTATAAAGAAGCAAATTTTGTTGAAATGTCAGAATGGTGAAATAGTTCGGATTGAATCCGATAGATTTGATGGTACAACTAATATGATTTCATCTATGTCAACTCAGAAATATGTTAGAAAAGGTTGTGAAGCATATCTAGCTTACATATTTGATTTCAGGGCTTCAGAATTGAAATTAGAGTCAGTTCCAAATGTTTGTGAGCTCTTGTATGTATTCCCAGAAGAGTTACTAGGGTTACCTCCAGTCAGTGAGGTTGAATTTACTATTGAGTTAATACTGGGAACTTCTCCGATATCAATAGCTTCATATAGAATGACACCTACATAATTGAAAGATGTGAAAGCACAGTTGTAAGAATTGCAGAAAGAGGCTTTGTTCGGCCTAGTATTTCACCCTGGGGAGCTCTTGTATTGTTTGTTAAGAAAAAATACGGTTAAATGGGATCATGTGTCAACTATAGGCAGCTTAACAAAGTCATGATCAAGAAAAAGTTATCCTTTGTCGCCTATTAATGATTTGTTTGATCAACTGAAAGGTGTGACAATATTTTCAAAGATTGACCTCCATTTTAGATATTATTAGTTGCGGGTTAAAGATTCAAATGTATCGAAGACTGCTTTTGGAACCAGGTACGAACATTATGAATTTTTAGTTTTGCCGTTTCGTTTAACCAATGCATCTGCTGTGTTTATAGATTTGATGAACAGAATATTTCGATCGTATTTAAACCAATTTTAGTTGTATTCATTAATGGCATTCTTATCTATTCCCGAGATGAAATTGAGCATGCACAGCATTTGAGAGTAATTTTGTAGACTTTACACGAGAAATAGTTATTTGCTAAGTTTAGCAAGTGTGAGTTCTAGCTTCGAGAAGTTGGATTTTTGGGACACGTATTGGCAGACAGTATTAAAGTTTATCCGAGTAAAGTATCAGCTATAATAGACTGGAAATCTCTGAGAAATGTTTCAGAGAACAAAAGTCCATTGAGTCTAGTTGGATATTATTGGATATTTGTAAAAGGGTTTTCGATGATTGCTACATCATTGACGAAGTTACTCCAGAAAGATGTGAAGTTTGAATGGTCTAAAAAGTGTCAACAAAGCTTCGATCAGTTAAATTGTTATTGACCAAGGCCTCGGTGTTGATTCTATAACAGCCCGTTTTTAGTCAAATCAGAATAGTAGTTTTGAGACCACAAATTTGAGGTCGTAAAACTATTTTAATATTATTTTAAGTGTTTGCAGTATGATAGCGTGTATGTGTGAAAGTTTCATAAAGAAATTTTACTGTTTGAATGGTTAATTCGGTAAAAAGGACTAAATTGCATAAAGCATAAAACTTGAGTTCCATTATTTAAAGGTATTAAATAGCTATGGATCATTAAAGTAGAGGTCTGAGGTAAGTTCGTATAAATTAAGCATTGCAATAATTAAGCTTATAGTGCTTTGCTATTGCATAAATTGTATATACGGGACTACAGATATGTTCGACGAAAAATCGGTTATTTATGGCACTTAGTGTGCGATATGATATAGCTTCGGCTATATATGGCACTTAGTGTGTGATTTGAGATAGCTTCGGTTATGTATGGCACATAGTGTGCGGGATATTGAGTATGGCACTTAATGTGCGAGATAGTGAGTACTCAACGACATTCTGTGTATGTATGAACTTGTTATGGATTGGTACAGGTATGTACATGTATATTATTAGCTTAAAAATAAAGAATCTACAAAGTTTTTTTATAAACTTATGAATAAGAAGTTGAAAGGTTTATTAGTAATAATAAAGTACATGGTAACATGTTTAGATTGATGAAAGTTGTATTTGTGATTAGTTAAGTTTATATCATTGAGCTTACTAAGCTATTAAGCTTACTTTGTGTTAATTTTCAATGTTTTATAGTGAATCAAGGCTAGCTCGGATCCTGGAGTCGTCGGGAACATCATCACACTATCAAAAACCTCAGATGGTACTTATGGATTATACATATTTGGCATATGGCATTTATAGGCTAGATGTATTTTGGTTGTGATTATAGCCATAAGATTTGGCTTGTAAATTGTATATGTTTTGGTTTGTATATATAGCTATGAGTGATGGTTTATTTTGGTATGTTTGGTATGAATGTAGTTATGGTTTTATAATTGCTCAAATGGTTAATTAATTTATGGAGTGTAAAATGCTTGAGAAATGCCTTGATGAGGTATGATTTTAGATGTTGTGTGGTTGTTTATAAGGAAGTTATGTGAGTTTGAATTATGATAAATGAATTATATAGATTGATTTTGTTTTGGCATGTTTTTGGCTAAATAAATTGTAGTGATTGAGATCTGGAAGAGATGAAATTACAATGGCATGAGTTGTGCATTTGGTTGATGATTTTGGCTACCTAATTGTATGATGAAATGGTACCATTTTTGTTGTTTAGGAGAGCATGAATAAGGGTGGAAAATTGGCCTTGCAAATTTTTGTCCACATTGGCAGAGACATGGGTGTGTGTCTCAGCCGTGTGTGACACACGGTCATGTTACACGGCCATGTGTGTCTCAGCCGTGTGTGACACACGGTCATGTTACACGGCCGTGTGTCCTCTAGTGATGAAATTGAAATGAAGTCAGTATGTTCCACATGGTCTCACACACGGGCATGTGATTGGCCATGTGATACAAGTCAGTATACTCCCTAACTAGCACACGACCTAGCACATCAGCGTATGACTTGGCCGTGTTGCATAAGTCAGTATAGCCTATAGTTTTGGCACAGCCTGGCAGACTGGCGTGTGTGGCCACTTCGAAGGGCACACGAGCTAGACACACAGGCGTGTGGTTGGCTATGTGACCCAAGTCAGTATGTATGCCCTGTTTTCACATGGCCTGAGACACGGGCAAGTCTGGAGCCGTGTGAGGCATACGGCTTGTTCACATGGGCGTGTGACCCCTGTATGGTTGAAATTTTTTTAAGTTTCTAAAATTTTCATGTATTATCGGTTTAGTCCCGAACCACTTCTAAAGCATGTTTAAGGTCTTGTAGGCCCTTATAAGGGACAATGTGATTGTATTGAATGATTTATGAGAATGAATGCTTTATGTTTAAGAAATGTATGCTATATGTTGTGAATTGATTGATAATACCTTGTAACCCTCCTCCGGTGATGGGGTATCAGCGCAATCTCAATTGATCAAATTCGAAGCAATTGCCCTCTTTTGATAACTGCCCGAAAGAACCGCTTCAAATAATAAAGATTGTTCTATTCAGATTTTGAGACGAAGGAGCGCCCTGTCTATATCAAGATCGCAATCAAATATGTCGAAAATTTTCGCGGGTTATCTAAACTATATATAGTCTAGAGTCCAGCAATAATTGAAAAAAATTAGGAAAAATATTATGCTGATAAAAAATGAGTGACAAAAAAAGACAAAAAGTTATCATTACGTTTATCATTATGTTATAAGAAAGAAATCCACTTGTTTAGTTCTTTAGTTCTTAAGGAGCACAAAAGAAAGGATAAAAGGGGAGGGGCCGATTGAGAAAAGAAAAGTAGAGAAAATTTACAAGATATGATCTATCTGTATCTAACGTATCAACTCCAAATATTGCAAATAAAAAGCGAAAGTCTTTATTTCGATTTGATATATGAGATGAATCCAGTATTTCGATTTCTTGCTTATTTTGTTACTGAATTAAGTTGAGCGGTTTTACATTTACAGACGCATAAAAAACTATTTTTGTGGACAAAAAAAACTATTTTTTTATGTATGACTCTTCCGTTTACGTTCGCTTTGGTTTGAATGGGCATTCTGAAGAAACTTCAGTTTAGTTCTGCTATAGAAAAAAGAGGATTCTTGGATTGAGCTTTTTCCTCCCGGCGAGAAAGCTTTTATTCTGCAATTCATTTCAAAAGACTTCAATCGGTACACGCAAAAAATAGGCCAATTCAGCAGCTTTTTGTTCAATTTTGCGCGGAGTCAAATTCTCATCAGTACGAGTCAAGGGAATGGCCCCCTGGCCTCTGATTTCCATATAAAGGACACGACGAGCATAAATACCCTCTTTAACTTCTATTCTGATGGACTGAATATCTTTCATAAGGAATCGTAGAAAGATGCGACGATTTTTTCCAGGAAAACCCCAACGAAAAATATAGACTATTCCCTCCTTTCTATCGAATCGATCATAACCACTGCCTACATTCCAAAAAATTGTGCACCACAAATAGGAACTAATAAAGAGGCCTGCGATCCCATAGAAAGACATCACGATTCCTTGTGGAAAAAAAACTATTTGCTGAGACAGAAATAAAGATATCAAATTCCTACCAAGATAACTAGAAGTTCCAACTAATAAAAACCCTAATGAACCAAAAAAAAGGATAAAGGCCCAGCAAAAATTGCTTGTTTTTCGAGATCCTACTATAAATTCTATCCATATAGATTCTGATCGCCAACTCATACATACTAGATCCAGTTGCATTTTATTCGAATTGAGAGAATAACCAAAAAAATTCGACTTTACTTTTTTTGTTTCCGAAGTAACTCTCATCAACTAGTACTATTTTGATATGAACTTTTAGAAGGAAGTCATCAAATTGCTTCGATCTAAAATCATCCCCTTTATATGATCGCCTATACGGATCTACTAGATATATAGACTTTAATTTCATACATCCGTTCGGTACCGATCCACTTGCTATAATTCATTTAACCCTATACCATGTTTACGTATGCATAAGAGGGGCTTTTTCATTTATGTTCGGTTCGGGTAAGCCAGATGTTATACAATATTCTACTAAATAGGTATCCATGACATCTAAGTCTTGAAAAAAATAGATAAGATTTGGTCTTGGCCCCATCGAATCTAAAAAATCTTAGTTTTTTGAACATACAAAGATAAAGAAGCCATTGCAATTGCCGGAAATACTAGGCCTACTAAAGGCACAAAAATAGAGGGAAAACTACTGAAAGTTGTCATAAAATGGGTACCTCAATTTAATATTTGTACCTGTTATTGTTATATTGTTTAGTTAAAAATATATCTTATAACGATTCTATTATAATTCGTATATTATACTAATTATATCTAAATACTAAGTATATCTAAGCGAATCTATATATCTAATAGATATCTAATAAGTGAAAGGAATGTAGAATTAAATAAAAGGACTTGCCCATCTTTTTAAATCAAATAAAATAGATGTATATGATAAGATAATCCACTTTCTTTATTATCTTACTCTTTTAAATCAAATAAAATAGATGTATATGATAAGATAATCCACTTTCTTTATTATCTTACTTTATTCTTAATTTTCTTATTATTCTATTGTTCTTGTCTTCTAATTTGCATTTTTGAATTTAATAAAGAAAGAGTTTATTACAAATTTTTGAAAGATTCGATTCGTTAGAATCCGATCCAAGAACAGGGATTATTAGTAAAAATAGAATTTTCGAGAGATATAGAAAGATGCAAAACTCTATATTTCTATTCTATTTTTTCTCTATTTAAATTCTATATACATACGCAATAGAGGAGGATAAAATTCGTTTTATTTGTCTCTCTAAATTCGAATTTCATTTCACAGAAGGAAAAATTCGCTTTTTATCTTGTTGCTAGAGGTTTACTCATTAGTAATATCGGATAATGATAATAATAATTATCCACATAATTTGTTTTTCGACAATTCCTTTTTTTTCACAAAGTCAAAGCCCATTACGCGGGCTTTGACTTTGATTCTGATAAACTAACTAACTACCTTTTCACTACAAATAAAAAAATTTCACTTAAGACTCTACTTGATTGAATTTTGATTCAAAGGGAAAAAACCGTGGAGCTGAACTAACTCACTCAGAACACCTTTTAAAGGATTACGTGGTACGATTGGATCGAATAAACCCTTATGGAATAAATATTCAACCGCCTGTGAACCTTCCGGTATTGTTTTATTCAATGTTTGCTCAATTACTCTTTTACCCGCAAATGCAATATAGGCATTGGGTTCAGCAATAATGATATCCCCCAACATACCAAAACTCGCATCACTCCACCAGTAGTAGGAGATGTAAGAATTGATACATAAAATAAATTTTTATTTGATTGATAATCATATAAAGCGGAAGATATTTTAGCCATTTGCATCAAGCTCAAACTTCCTTCTTGCAGGCGTGCTCCTCTGGAAGCACACACTAGAATAAGAGGTAAAAATTATTGGTAGCATATTCGATCAAACGGGTGATTTTCTCGCCTACTACGGATCCCATACTCCCCCCATAAACTGAAAATCCATAACCCCGATTGCTATAGGAATACCGTTTAGTTGACCCGTGCCTGTTTGAATAGCCTCAGTTAATCCTGTCTTTCTTTGATAAAAATCAATACGATCTTTATAAAGCTCTTCTTCAGACTGAAATTCAATGGGATCCAGAGAGATCATGTCTTCATCCATAGGACCCCAAGTGCCTGGATCAATCGAAAGTTCGATTCTATCTGAACTCCTCATTTTCAAATGATATCCACATTGTTCACAAATATTCATTTTTGAATTAAGCGATTTTTATAATTTACTCCATAACAATTTTCGCATTCGCATTGAACCCACAAATCCTTGTATAGATCGAGATCATTAGAACTTTCTTTTAGAGTTAAATCATTACCATTTTCACGAGTTATTATATCGAAATTCTTGCCTTCACTACTATTTCCACCTTCGCCGCAAATGTAATTATAAATATAATTATCATTGGAATTATCACTACCAATTAAAATAGAACTATCAATACAGATTTGAGAACGAAGATAAGAGTCAATACAACTATTAATGTGATTATTCCAACCACAGTTAGTATCATTATCATACAAGTTAAAATGATAGTGGGGCTCATCATTTTTCGATCCATTATTCATATAACTAGAATTATGATAACTATAAAAAAAACTTTCTAGTTCACTCAAAAAAGAATGATCATTGTTAAGCTCAAAAATTTGATTTTCACTATCAAAATATATGGAATAACGGTCCTGATTACTATCCCTAATTAAAAAGGTGTCATCAGAAATGAAATTTCGAATGTCTTTGACGTCAACTAAATGATCAACCTTACTGTAATAACTAGAGCTGTCACTACAATCATGAATGTTTTTATCTGTATCATTTCTAGTCGGGTCTTCTTTACAGTAGTATTTTCAGCAGGACCAAGGCGGCTATCCATTGATTTACTTAGCCCACATCTGTATTCTAATTCTCCCTTAGACAAGATCAAATTGAACCATGATTTTTCCATAGAGCTTTCTTGCCTCTATTTCCATGAAAGTATAGTAGATGAATAGTCATTCGATGAAAAATCAATTGAATATTTTATTTCCTATCAGAATACGCATACTAGATACAATCACTAGGGTTATTAACGAACAATGAGTGAATATTGAAAGAAACGATTCTCTTTTGTGAGAACCTAGAGTAGCAGTTCATTATATATGATAGGATAGAGCTCTTTTTTCTTTTGAATTAGAAATATCAATTTTCAATTAGAAATAGTGATTTCCCCATGTTGTGTAAAATCCGCACTGAAAAAATTGAAAAAAGAAATTTTCTCCTATCAAGAACCTTTTTCGTAAAATCTCGTCTACTAATACAATAAGTTTCTATTCCAACACGGAGCCAAAAGGACAACATACAGGATGGGTAGAAGAAGTTGTGATGCTTGGCTCGATCCATGATCTGAAACCGTGGTATATAGGATAGAAAAGAATACACCAATCCTAAGGATCCATACATAGGATTAATTATGGACCCAGGAGAAAATTTGAGTTGTGTTTAGTCTTTTATTTTTGTATTTAAGATCTTGTATATCTAGATAAAAATATATCTATAAAAATATAGACAATAGAATCGGCTCAATCCTTTTAGTAAAAGATTGGGCCAAGTTTAATTGCAATTCAACAAACCGACAGTAATTACTGGATTACAAAGTATCCATTGCTTCGAATTCAAATTTGATTTATGAAGCTGGTTTATCTCATTTTTCCACTTTATCTAATTTATCCACTGCGTCGAATTCAAATTTGATCGCCTTCCATACTTCACAAGCAACAGCTAGTTCAGGACTCCATTTGCTAGCCTCGCGGATAATTTCATTACCCTCGCGGGCAAGGTCACGTCCCTCATTACGAGCTTGTACACATGCTTCTAAAGCTACTCGATTAGCTACGGCACCCAGTGCATTTCCCCAAGGGTGTCCTAAAGTTCCTCCACCGAATTGTAGTACGGAATCATCTCCAAAGATCTCGATCAAAGCAGGCATATGCCAAACGTGAATACCCCCCGAAGCTACGGGCAGAACACCTGGCATAGAAACCCAATCTTGAGTGAA